>NW_027211894.1:13000000-13152352 GCF_036971445.1 Narcine bancroftii
TATTCCCGGCATCTGATTACCGGCCTCTGATTCCCGGCCTCTGATTCCCCGCTTCTGTTTCTGATTCCCTGCCTCTGATACCCCGCCTCTGATTCCCCATCTCTGATTCACCACCTCTGATTCCCAACCTATGATTCCCCATATCTGATTCCCCGCCTCTGTTCCCCGCCTCTGATTCCCCGCCTCTGATTCCCCATATCTGATTCCCCACCTCTGATTCCCCAACTCTGATTCCCCGCCTCTGATTCGCCAGCTATGATTCCCTGCCTCTGATTCCCCGCGTCTGATTCCCTGCATCTGATTCCCCGCCTCTAATTCCCCATCTCTGATTCACCACCTCTGATTCGCTGCGTCTGATTCCCCGCCTCTGATTCCCCAGCTCTGATTCCCCAAATCTGAATCCCCGCCTCAGATTCCCCAGCTCTGATTCCCCGCCTCTGATTCCCCGTATCTGATTCACCACCTCTGATTCGCTGTGTCTGATTCCCCGCCTCTGATTTCCCATCTCTGATTCCCCATCTCTGATTCCCCAGTTCTGATTCCCCGCCTCTGATTCCCCAGATCTGATTCCCCAACTCTGAATCCCCGCCTCAGATTCCCCAGCTCTGATTCCCCGCCTCTGATTCCCCGTGTTTGATTCCCTGCCTCTGATTCCCTGCCTCTGATTCCCAATCTCTGATTCACCGCCTCTGATTCCCCACCTCTGATTCCCCATAGCTGATTCCCTGCCTCTGATTCCCCGGCCTCTGATTCCCGGCCTCTGATACCCCGCTTCTGATTCTGATTCCCTGCCTCTGATTCCCCATCTCTGATTCCCCACATCTGATTCCCTGCCTATGATTCCCCGCCTCTGACTCCCCGCCTCTGATTCCCCGCCCCTGATTCCCCACCTCTGATTACCCATATCTGATTCCCCGCCTCTGATTCCCTGCCTCTGATTCCCCGCCTCTGATTCCCCATATCTAATTCCACGCCTCTTATTCCCCAACTCTGATTCCCCGCCTCTGATTCCCCAGCTCTGATTCCCCGCCTCTGATTCCCCGCCTCTGAGTCCCTTCCTCTGATTCCCCATCTCTGATTCACCACCTCTGATTCCCCATCTCTGAATCCCCGCGTCTGATTCCCTGCCTCTGATTCCCCGCCTCTGATTCCCCATCTCTGATACACCACCTCTGATTCCCCACATATGAGTCCCCATATCAGATTCCCCGAATCAGTTTCACCGCCTCTGATTCCCCGCCTCTGATTCCCCATATCTGATTCCCCGCGTCTGATTCGCCAGCTATGAATCCCTGCCTCTGATTCCCCGCGTCTGAATCCCTGCCTCTGATTCCCCGCCTCTGATTCCCTGTGTTTGATTCCCTGCCTCTGATTCCCCGCCTCTGATTCCCCATGTCTGATTCACCGCCTCTGATTCGCCACCTCAGATTCCCCATATCTGATTCCCTGCCTCTGTTTCCCGGCCTCTGATTCCCCGCCTCTGATTCCCCATATCTGATTCCCCGCCTCTGATTCCCCATATCTGATTCCCCGCGTCTGAATCCCTGCGTCTGATTCCACGCCTCTGATGCCCCATCTCTGATTCATCACCTCTGATTGCCTGCGTCTGATTCCCAGACTCTGATTACACATCTCTGATTCCCCATCTCTGATTCCCCAATTCTGATTCCCCGCCTCTGATTCCCCAGCTCAGATTCCCCGCCTCTGATTCCCAACCTCTGATTCCCCACCTCTGGTTCCCCATATCTGATTCCCCGCCTCTGTTTCCCCGCCTCTGATTCCCCATCTCTGATTCACAGCCTCTGATTCCCCACCTCTGATTCCCCATATCTGATTCCCGGCCTCTGATTCCCAGCATCTGATTCCCGGCCTCTGATACCCCGCTTCTGATTCTGATTCCCTGCCTCTGATTCCCCATCTCTGATTCCCCACGTCTGATTCCCTTCCTATGATTCCCCGCCTCTGATTCCCCGCATCTGATTCCCCGCCCCTGATTCCCCACGTCTGATTACCCATATCTGATTCCCCGCCTCTGTTTCCCCGCCTCTGATTCCCCGCCTCTGATTCCCCATCTCTGATTCACCGCCTCTTATTCCCCAACTCTGATTTCCCACCTCTGATTCCCCAGCTCTGATTCCCCGCCTCTGATTCCCCGCGTCTGATTCCCTGCCTCTAATTCCCCGCCTCTGATTCCCATCTCTGATTCACCACCTCTGATTCCCCAACTCTGATACCCCATATCTAACTCCCCGCCTCTAATTCCCCACGTCTGATTCCCCGCCTCTGATTCCCCATCTCTGATTCCCCGCCTCTGATTCCACATCTCTGATTCCCCGCCTATGATTCCCCGTGTCTGATTCCCCGCCTCTGAGTCCCTTCCTCTGATTCCCCATCTCTGATTCACCACCTCTGATTCCCCGCCTCTGATTCCCCGCCTCTGATTCCCCATCTCTGATTTACAACCTCTGAATCGCCGCATCTGATTCACCACCGCTGATTCCCCGCCTCTGATTCCTCATCTCTGATTCCCGGCCTCTGATACCCCATCTCTGATTCCCGGCCTCTGATTCCCGGCCTCTGATTCCCGGCCTCTCATTCCCGGCCTCTGATTCCCTGCCTCTGATTCCCTGCCTCTGATTCCCCGCCTCTGATTCCCTGCCTCTGATTCCCCGTCACCGATTCTGCACATCTGATTCCCTGCCTCTGATTCCCTGCCTCTGATTCCCCGCCTCTGTTTCCCCATATCTGATTCCCCACCTCTGATTCCCCAACTCTGATTCCCCGCCTCTGATTCCCCAACTCTGATACCCCGCCTCTGATTCCCCGTGTTTGATTCCCTGCCTCTGATTCCCCGCCTCTGATTCCCCATCTCTGGTTCACCGCCTTTGATTTGCCACCTCTGATTCCCCATATCTGATTCCCCGCCTCTGTTTCCCCGCCTCTGATTCCCCGCCTCTGATTCCCCATATCTCATTCCCGCCTCTGATTCCCCATCTCTGATTCCCGGACTCTGATTCCCCATTTCTGATTCCCGGACTCTGATTCCCCACCTCTGATTCGCAGCCTCTTATTCCCGGCATCTGATTACCGGCCTCTTATTCCCGGCCTCTGATTCCCCGCTTCTGTTTCTGATTCCCTGCCTCTGATACCCCGCCTCTGATTCCCCATCTCTGATTCACCACCTCTGATTCCCAACCTATGATTCCCCATATCTGATTCCCCGCCTCTGTTCCCCGCCTCTGATTCCCCGCCTCTGATTCCCCATATCTGATTCCCCACCTCTGATTCCCCAACTCTGATTCCCCGCCTCTGATTCGCCAGCTATGATTCCCCGCCTCTGATTCCCCGCGTCTGATTCCCTGCCTCTGATTCCCCGCCTCTAATTCCCCATCTCTGATTCACCACCTCTGATTCGCTGCGTCTGATTCCCTGCCTCTGATTTCCCATCTCTGATTCCCCATCTCTGATTCCCCAATTCTGATTCCCCGCCTCTGATTCCCCAGCTCTGATTCCCCAAATCTGAATCCCCGCCTCAGATTCCCCAGCTCTGATTCCCCGCCTCTGATTCCCCGTATCTGATTCCCGGCCTCTGATTCCCCAGCTCCGATTCCCAGCCTGTGATTCCCCGTGTTTGATTCCCTGCCTCTGATTCCCTGCCTCTGATTCCCAATCTCTGATTCACCGCCTCTGATTCCCCACCTCTGATTCCCCATATCTGATTCCCTGCCTCTGATTCCCCGGCCTCTGATTCCCGGCCTCTGATACCCCGCTTCTGATTCTGATTCCCTGCCTCTGATTCCCAATCTCTGATTCCCCATCTCTGATTCCCCACATCTGATTCCCTGCCTATGATTCCCCGCCTCTGATTCCCCGCCTCTGATTCCCCGCCCCTGATTCCCCACCTCTGATTACCCATATCTGATTCCCCGCCTCTGTTTCCCTGCCTCTGATTCCCCGCCTCTGATTCCCCATATCTAATTCCACGCCTCTTATTCCCCAACTCTGATCCCCCGCCTCTGATTCCCCAGCTCTGCTTCCCCGCCTCTGATTCCCCGCCTCTGATTCCCTGCCTGTTATTCCCCGCATCTGATTCCCCATCTCTGATTCACCACCTCTGATTCCCCAACTATGATTCCCCATATCTGACTCCCCGCCTCTAATTCCCCGCCTCTGATTCCCCATCTCTGATTCACCACCTCTGATTCCCCGCCTCTGTTTCCCCGCCTCTGATTCCCGTCCTCTGATTCCCAATATCTCATTCCCCGCCTCTAATTCCCCGCCTCTGATTCCCCACCTCTGATTCCCCATCTCTGATTCCCCGCCTCTGATTCCCCATTTCTGATTCCCCGCCTCTGAGTCCCTTCCTCTGATTCCCCATCTCTGATTCACCACCTCTGATTCCCCATCTCTGAATCCCCGCGTCTGATTCCCTGCCTCTGATTCCCCGCCTCTGATTCCCCATCTCTGATACACCACCTCTGATTCCCCACATATGAGTCCCCATATCAGATTCCCCGAATCAGTTTAACCGCCTCTGATTCCCCGCCTCTCATTCCCCATATCTGATTCCCCGCGTCTGATTCGCCAGCTATGAATCCCTGCCTCTGATTCCCCGCGTCTGAATCCCTGCCTCTGATTCCCCGCCTCTGATTCCCTGTGTTTGATTCCCTGCCTCTGATTCCCCGCCTCTGATTCCCCATGTCTGATTCACCGCCTCTGATTCGCCACCTCAGATTCCCCATATCTGATTCCCTGCCTCTGTTTCCCGGCCTCTGATTCCCCGCCTCTGATTCCCCATATCTGATTCCCTGCCTCTGATTCCCCATATCTGATTCCCCGCGTCTGAATCCCTGCGTCTGATTCCACGCCTCTGATGCCCCATCTCTGATTCATCACCTCTGATTCCCTGCGTCTGATTCCCCGACTCTGAATACACATCTCTGATTCCCCATCTCTGATTCCCCAATTCTGATTCCCCGCCTCTGATTCCCCAGCTCAGATTCCCCGCCTCTGATTCCCAACCTCTGATTCCCCACCTCTGGTTCCCCATATCTGATTCCCCGCCTCTGTTTCCCCGCCTCTGATTCCCCATCTCTGATTCACAGCCTCTGATTCCCCACCTCTGATTCCCCATATCTGATTCCCGGCCTCTGATTCCCAGCCTCTGATACCCGGCCTCTGATACCCCGCTTCTGATTCTGATTCCCTGCCTCTGATTCCCCATCTCTGATTCCCCACGTCTGATTCCCTGCCTATGATTCCCCGCCTCTGATTCCCCGCATCTGATTCCCCGCCCCTGATTCCCCACGTCTGATTACCCATATCTGATTCCCCGCCTCTGTTTCCCCGCCTCTGATTCCCCGCCTCTGATTCCCCATCTCTGATTCACCGCCTCTTATTCCCCAACTCTGATTTCCCACCTCTGATTCCCCAGCTCTGATTCCCCGCCTCTGATTCCCCGCGTCTGATTCCCTGCCTCTAATTCCCCGCCTCTGATTCCCATCTCTGATTCACCACCTCTGATTCCCCAACTCTGATACCCCATATCTAACTCCCCGCCTCTAATTCCCCACGTCTGATTCCCCGCCTCTGATTCCCCATCTCTGATTCCCCGCCTCTGATTCCACATCTCTGATTCCCCGCCTATGATTCCCCGTGTCTGATTCCCCGCCTCTGAGTCCCTTCCTCTGATTCCCCATCTCTGATTCACCACCTCTGATTCCCCGCCTCTGATTCCCCGCCTCTGATTCCCCATCTCTGATTTACAACCTCTGAATCGCCGCATCTGATTCACCACCGCTGATTCCCCGCCTCTGATTCCTCATCTCTGATTCCCGGCCTCTGATACCCCATCTCTGATTCCCGGCCTCTTATTCCCGGCCTCTGATTCCCGGCCTCTCATTCCCGGCCTCTGATTCCCTGCCTCTGATTCCCCGCCTCTGATTCCCTGCCTCTGATTCCCCGTCACCGATTCTGCACATCTGATTCCCTGCCTCTGATTCCCTGCCTCTGATTCCCCGCCTCTGTTTCCCCATATCTGATTCCCCACCTCTGATTCCCCAACTCTGATTCCCCGCCTCTGATTCCCCAACTCTGATACCCCGCCTCTGATTCCCCGTGTTTGATTCCCTGCCTCTGATTCCCCGCCTCTGATTCCCCATCTCTGGTTCACCGCCTTTGATTTGCCACCTCTGATTCCCCATATCTGATTCCCCGCCTCTGTTTCCCCGCCTCTGATTCCCCGCCTCTGATTCCCCATATCTCATTCCCGCCTCTGATTCCCCATCTCTGATTCCCGGACTCTGATTCCCCATTTCTGATTCCCGGACTCTGATTCCCCACCTCTGATTCCCAGCCTCTTATTCCCGGCATCTGATTACCGGCCTCTGATTCCCGGCCTCTGATTCCCCGCTTCTGTTTCTGATTCCCTGCCTCTGATACCCCGCCTCTGATTCCCCATCTCTGATTCACCACCTCTGATTCCCAACCTATGATTCCCCATATCTGATTCCCCGCCTCTGTTCCCCGCCTCTGATTCCCCGCCTCTGATTCCCCATATCTGATTCCCCACCTCTGATTCCCCAACTCTGATTCCCCGCCTCTGATTCGCCAGCTATGATTCCCCGCCTCTGATTCCCCGCGTCTGATTCCCTGCCTCTGATTCCCCGCCTCTAATTCCCCATC
The DNA here is from genome assembly GCF_036971445.1 of Narcine bancroftii. NCBI lineage: Eukaryota > Metazoa > Chordata > Chondrichthyes > Torpediniformes > Narcinidae > Narcine > Narcine bancroftii. Next base: position 13,006,685 of record NW_027211894.1, read on the forward strand.
TCTGATTCACCACCTCTGATTCGCTGCGTCTGATTCCCTGCCTCTGATTTCCCATCTCTGATTCCCCATCTCTGATTCCCCAATTCTGATTCCCCGCCTCTGATTCCCCAGCTCTGATTCCCCAAATCTGAATCCCCGCCTCAGATTCCCCAGCTCTGATTCCCCGCCTCTGATTCCCCGTATCTGATTCCCGGCCTCTGATTCCCCAGCTCCGATTCCCAGCCTGTGATTCCCCGTGTTTGATTCCCTGCCTCTGATTCCCTGCCTCTGATTCCCAATCTCTGATTCACCGCCTCTGATTCCCCACCTCTGATTCCCCATATCTGATTCCCTGCCTCTGATTCCCCGGCCTCTGATTCCCGGCCTCTGATACCCCGCTTCTAATTCTGATTCCCTGCCTCTGATTCCCAATCTCTGATTCCCCATCTCTGATTCCCCACATCTGATTCCCTGCCTATGATTCCCCGCCTCTGATTCCCCGCCTCTGATTCCCCGCCCCTGATTCCCCACCTCTGATTACCCATATCTGATTCCCCGCCTCTGTTTCCCTGCCTCTGATTCCCCGCCTCTGATTCCCCATATCTAATTCCACGCCTCTTATTCCCCAACTCTGATCCCCCGCCTCTGATTCCCCAGCTCTGCTTCCCCGCCTCTGATTCCCCGCCTCTGATTCCCTGCCTGTTATTCCCCGCATCTGATTCCCCATCTCTGATTCACCACCTCTGATTCCCCAACTATGATTCCCCATATCTGACTCCCCGCCTCTAATTCCCCGCCTCTGATTCCCCACCTCTGATTCCCCATCTCTGATTCCCCGCCTCTGATTCCCCATTTCTGATTCCCCGCCTCTGAGTCCCTTCCTCTGATTCCCCATCTCTGATTTACCACCTCTGATTCCCCATCTCTGAATCCCCGCGTCTGATTCCCTGCCTCTGATTCCCCGCCTCTGATTCCCCATCTCTTATACACCACCTCTGATTCCCCACATATGAGTCCCCATATCTGATTCCCCGAATCAGTTTCACCGCCTCTGATTCCCCGCCTCTGATTCCCCATATCTGATTCCCCACCTCTGATTCCCCAACTCTGATTCCCCGCCTCTGATTCGCCAGCTATGAATCCCTGCCTCTGATTCCCCGCGGCTGAATCCCTGCCTCTGATTCCCCGCCTCTGATTCCCTGTGTTTGATTCCCTGCCTCTGATTCCCCGCCTCTGATTCCCCATGTCTGATTCACCGCCTCTGATTCGCCACCTCAGATTCCCCATATCTGATTCCCTGCCTCTGTTTCCCCGCCTCTGATTCCCCGCCTCTGATTCCCCATATCTGATTCCCCGCCTCTGATTCCCCATATCTGATTCTCCGCCTCTGATACCCCATCTCTGATTCCCCGCCTCTGATTCCCCAACTCTGATACCCCATCTTTGATTCACCACCTCTGATTCTCCATCTCTGATTCCCCGCGTCTGATTCCCTGCCTCTGATTCCCCGCCTCTGATTCCCCATATCTGATTCCCCACCTCTGATTCCCTGCGTCTGATTCCCCGACTCTGATTACACATCTCTGATTCCCCATCTCTGATTCCCCAATTCTGATTCCCTGCCTCTGATTCCCCAGCTCAGATTCCCCGCCTCTGATTCCCCATCTCTGATTCCCCACCTCTGATTCCTGTCCTCTGATTCCCGGCCTCTGATTCCCGGCCTCTGATTCCCGGCCTCTGATTCCCCGCTTCTGATTCTGATTCCCTGCCTCTGATTCCCCATCTCTGATTCGGCACATCTGATTCACTGCCTCTGATTCCCCGCCTCTGTTTCCCCGCCTCTGATTCCCTTCCTCTGATTCCCCATATCTCATTCCCCGCCTCTGATTCCCCATCTCTGATTCCCGGACTCTGATTCCCCACCTCTGAATCCCCGCCTCTGATTCCCTAGCTCTGATTCCCCGCCTCTGATTCCCCGTGTCTGATTCCCTGCCTCTGATTCCCCGCCTCTGTTTCCCCGCCTCTGATTCCCGTCCTCTGATTCCCCATATCTCATTCCCCGCCTCTGATTCCCCATCTCTGATTCCCGGACTCTGATTCCCCACCTCTGAATTCCCGCCTCTGATTCCCCCGCTCTGATTCCCCGCCTCTGATTCCCTATGTTTGATTCCCTGCCTCTGATTCCCCGCCTCTGATTCCCCATGTCTGATTCACCACCTCTGATTCGCCACCTCAGATTCCCCATATCTGATTCCCTGCCTCTGTTTCCCCGCCTCTGATTCCCCGCCTCTGATTCCCCATATCTGATTCCCCGCCTCTGATTCCCCATATCTGATTCCCCGCCTCTGATTCCCCATCTCTGATTCCCGGAATCTGATTCCCCACCTCTGATTCCTGTCCTCTGATTCCCGGCCTCTGATTCCCGGCCTCTGATTCCCGGCCTCTGATTCCCCGCTTCTGATTCTGATTCCCTGCCTCTGATTCCCCATCTCTGATTCGGCACATCTGATTCCCTGCCTCTTATTCCCCGCCTCTGTTTCCCCGCCTCTGATTCCCTTCCTCTGATTCCCCATATCTCATTCCCCGCCTCAGATTCCCCATCTCTGATTCCCGGACTCTGATTCCCCACCTCTGAATCATTGCCTCTGATTCCCCAGCTCTGATTCCCCGCCTCTGATTCCCCGTGTCTGATTCCCCGCCTCTGATTCCCCAGCTCTGATTCCCAGCCTGTGATTCCCCGTGTTTATTTCCCTGCCTCTGATTCCCCATCCCTGATTCCCCACCTCTGATTCCCTTCCTCTGTTACCCCATCTCTGATTCCCCGCCTCTGATTCTCCGTGTCTGATTCCCCGCCTTTGAGTCCCTTCCTCTGATTCCCCATCTCTGATTCACCACCTCTGATTCTCCATCTCTGATTCCCCGCGTCTGATTCCCTGCCTCTGATTCCACGCCTCTGATTCCCCATCTCTGATTCACCACCTCTGATTCCCCACCTATGATTCCCCAACTCTGATTCCCCGCCTCTGATTCGCCAGCTATGATACCCCACCTCCTATTCCCCGCGTCTGAATCCCTGCGTCTGATTCCACGCCTCTGATGCCCCATCTCTGATTCATCACCTCTGATTCCCTGCGTCTGATTCCCCGACTCTGATTACACATCTCTGATTCGGCACATCTGATTCCCTGCCTCTGATTCCCCGCCTCTGATTCCCCGCCTTTGATTCCCCATCTCTGAATCACCACCTCTGATTCCCCACCTATGAGTCCCCATATCTGATTCCCCGCCTCTGTTTCCCCGCCTCTGATTCCCCGCCTCTGATTCCCCATATCTGATTCCCCACCTCTGATTCCCCAACTCTGATTCCCCGCCTCTGATTCGCCAGCTATGATTCCCCGCCTCTGATTCCCCGCGTCTGAATCCCTGCGTCTGATTCCACGCCTCTGATGCCCCATCTCTGATTCATCACCTCTGATTCCCTGCGTCTGATTCCCCGACTCTGATTACACATCTCTGATTCCCCATCTCTGATTCCCCAATTCTGATTCCCCGCCTCTGATTCCCCAGCTCAGATTCCCCGCCTCTGATTCCCAACCTCTGATTCCCCACCTCTGGTTCCGCATATCTGATTCCCCACCTCTGATTCCCCAACTCTGATTCCCCGCCTCTGATTCCCCAACTCTGATACCCCGCCTCTGATTCCCCGTGTTTGATTCCCTGCCTCTGATTCCCCGCCTCTGATTCCCCATCTCTGGTTCACCGCCTTTGATTTGCCACCTCTGATTCCCCATATCTGATTCCCCGCCTCTGTTTCCCCGCCTCTGATTCCCCGCCTCTGATTCCCCATATCTCATTCCCGCCTCTGATTCCCCATCTCTGATTCCCGGACTCTGATTCCCCATTTCTGATTCCCGGACTCTGATTCCCCACCTCTGATTCCCAGCCTCTTATTCCCGGCATCTGATTACCGGCCTCTGATTCCCGGCCTCTGATTCCCCGCTTCTGTTTCTGATTCCCTGCCTCTGATACCCCGCCTCTGATTCCCCATCTCTGATTCACCACCTCTGATTCCCAACCTATGATTCCCCATATCTGATTCCCCGCCTCTGTTCCCCGCCTCTGATTCCCCGCCTCTGATTCCCCATATCTGATTCCCCACCTCTGATTCCCCAACTCTGATTCCCCGCCTCTGATTCGCCAGCTATGATTCCCTGCCTCTGATTCCCCGCGTCTGATTCCCTGCATCTGATTCCCCGCCTCTAATTCCCCATCTCTGATTCACCACCTCTGATTCGCTGCGTCTGATTCCCCGCCTCTGATTCCCCAGCTCTGATTCCCCAAATCTGAATCCCCGCCTCAGATTCCCCAGCTCTGATTCCCCGCCTCTGATTCCCCGTATCTGATTCACCACCTCTGATTCGCTGTGTCTGATTCCCCGCCTCTGATTTCCCATCTCTGATTCCCCATCTCTGATTCCCCAATTCTGATTCCCCGCCTCTGATTCCCCAGATCTGATTCCCCAACTCTGAATCCCCGCCTCAGATTCCCCAGCTCTGATTCCCCGCCTCTGATTCCCCGTGTTTGATTCCCTGCCTCTGATTCCCTGCCTCTGATTCCCAATCTCTGATTCACCGCCTCTGATTCCCCACCTCTGATTCCCCATAGCTGATTCCCTGCCTCTGATTCCCCGGCCTCTGATTCCCGGCCTCTGATACCCCGCTTCTGATTCTGATTCCCTGCCTCTGATTCCCCATCTCTGATACCCCACATCTGATTCCCTGCCTATGATTCCCCGCCTCTGACTCCCCGCCTCTGATTCCCCGCCCCTGATTCCCCACCTCTGATTACCCATATCTGATTCCCCGCCTCTGATTCCCTGCCTCTGATTCCCCGCCTCAGATTCCCCATATCTAATTCCACGCCTCTTATTCCCCAACTCTGATTCCCCGCCTCTGATTCCCCAGCTCTGATTCCCCGCCTCTGATTCCCCGCCTCTGAGTCCCTTCCTCTGATTCCCCATCTCTGATTCACCACCTCTGATTCCCCATCTCTGAATCCCCGCGTCTGATTCCCTGCCTCTGATTCCCCGCCTCTGATTCCCCATCTCTGATACACCACCTCTGATTCCCCACATATGAGTCCCCATATCAGATTCCCCGAATCAGTTTCACCGCCTCTGATTCCCCGCCTCTGATTCCCCATATCTGATTCCCCGCGTCTGATTCGCCAGCTATGAATCCCTGCCTCTGATTCCCCGCGTCTGAATCCCTGCCTCTGATTCCCCGCCTCTGATTCCCTGTGTTTGATTCCCTGCCTCTGATTCCCCGCCTCTGATTCCCCATGTCTGATTCACCGCCTCTGATTCGCCACCTCAGATTCCCCATATCTGATTCCCTGCCTCTGTTTCCCGGCCTCTGATTCCCCGCCTCTGATTCCCCATATCTGATTCCCCGCCTCTGATTCCCCATATCTGATTCCCCGCGTCTGAATCCCTGCGTCTGATTCCACGCCTCTGATGCCCCATCTCTGATTCATCACCTCTGATTGCCTGCGTCTGATTCCCAGACTCTGATTACACATCTCTGATTCCCCATCTCTGATTCCCCAATTCTGATTCCCCGCCTCTGATTCCCCAGCTCAGATTCCCCGCCTCTGATTCCCAACCTCTGATTCCCCACCTCTGGTTCCCCATATCTGATTCCCCGCCTCTGTTTCCCCGCCTCTGATTCCCCATCTCTGATTCACAGCCTCTGATTCCCCACCTCTGATTCCCCATATCTGATTCCCGGCCTCTGATTCCCAGCATCTGATTCCCGGCCTCTGATACCCCGCTTCTGATTCTGATTCCCTGCCTCTGATTCCCCATCTCTGATTCCCCACGTCTGATTCCCTGCCTATGATTCCCCGCCTCTGATTCCCCGCATCTGATTCCCCGCCCCTGATTCCCCACGTCTGATTACCCATATCTGATTCCCCGCCTCTGTTTCCCCGCCTCTGATTCCCCGCCTCTGATTCCCCATCTCTGATTCACCGCCTCTTATTCCCCAACTCTGATTTCCCACCTCTGATTCCCCAGCTCTGATTCCCCGCCTCTGATTCCCCGCGTCTGATTCCCTGCCTCTAATTCCCCGCCTCTGATTCCCATCTCTGATTCACCACCTCTGATTCCCCAACTCTGATACCCCATATCTAACTCCCCGCCTCTAATTCCCCACGTCTGATTCCCCGCCTCTGATTCCCCATCTCTGATTCCCCGCCTCTGATTCCACATCTCTGATTCCCCGCCTATGATTCCCCGTGTCTGATTCCCCGCCTCTGAGTCCCTTCCTCTGATTCCCCATCTCTGATTCACCACCTCTGATTCCCCGCCTCTGATTCCCCGCCTCTGATTCCCCATCTCTGATTTACAACCTCTGAATCGCCGCATCTGATTCACCACCGCTGATTCCCCGCCTCTGATTCCTCATCTCTGATTCCCGGCCTCTGATACCCCATCTCTGATTCCCGGCCTCTGATTCCCGGCCTCTGATTCCCGGCCTCTCATTCCCGGCCTCTGATTCCCTGCCTCTGATTCCCTGCCTCTGATTCCCCGCCTCTGATTCCCTGCCTCTGATTCCCCGTCACCGATTCTGCACATCTGATTCCCTGCCTCTGATTCCCTGCCTCTGATTCCCCGCCTCTGTTTCCCCATATCTGATTCCCCACCTCTGATTCCCCAACTCTGATTCCCCGCCTCTGATTCCCCAACTCTGATACCCCGCCTCTGATTCCCCGTGTTTGATTCCCTGCCTCTGATTCCCCGCCTCTGATTCCCCATCTCTGGTTCACCGCCTTTGATTTGCCACCTCTGATTCCCCATATCTGATTCCCCGCCTCTGTTTCCCCGCCTCTGATTCCCCGCCTCTGATTCCCCATATCTCATTCCCGCCTCTGATTCCCCATCTCTGATTCCCGGACTCTGATTCCCCATTTCTGATTCCCGGACTCTGATTCCCCACCTCTGATTCGCAGCCTCTTATTCCCGGCATCTGATTACCGGCCTCTGATTCCCGGCCTCTGATTCCCCGCTTCTGTTTCTGATTCCCTGCCTCTGATACCCCGCCTCTGATTCCCCATCTCTGATTCACCACCTCTGATTCCCAACCTATGATTCCCCATATCTGATTCCCCGCCTCTGTTCCCCGCCTCTGATTCCCCGCCTCTGATTCCCCATATCTGATTCCCCACCTCTGATTCCCCAACTCTGATTCCCCGCCTCTGATTCGCCAGCTATGATTCCCCGCCTCTGATTCCCCGCGTCTGATTCCCTGCCTCTGATTCCCCGCCTCTAATTCCCCATCTCTGATTCACCACCTCTGATTCGCTGCGTCTGATTCCCTGCCTCTGATTTCCCATCTCTGATTCCCCATCTCTGATTCCCCAATTCTGATTCCCCGCCTCTGATTCCCCAGCTCTGATTCCCCAAATCTGAATCCCCGCCTCAGATTCCCCAGCTCTGATTCCCCGCCTCTGATTCCCCGTATCTGATTCCCGGCCTCTGATTCCCCAGCTCCGATTCCCAGCCTGTGATTCCCCGTGTTTGATTCCCTGCCTCTGATTCCCTGCCTCTGATTCCCAATCTCTGATTCACCGCCTCTGATTCCCCACCTCTGATTCCCCATATCTGATTCCCTGCCTCTGATTCCCCGGCCTCTGATTCCCGGCCTCTGATACCCCGCTTCTGATTCTGATTCCCTGCCTCTGATTCCCAATCTCTGATTCCCCATCTCTGATTCCCCACATCTGATTCCCTGCCTATGATTCCCCGCCTCTGATTCCCCGCCTCTGATTCCCCGCCCCTGATTCCCCACCTCTGATTACCCATATCTGATTCCCCGCCTCTGTTTCCCTGCCTCTGATTCCCCGCCTCTGATTCCCCATATCTAATTCCACGCCTCTTATTCCCCAACTCTGATCCCCCGCCTCTGATTCCCCAGCTCTGCTTCCCCGCCTCTGATTCCCCGCCTCTGATTCCCTGCCTGTTATTCCCCGCATCTGATTCCCCATCTCTGATTCACCACCTCTGATTCCCCAACTATGATTCCCCATATCTGACTCCCCGCCTCTAATTCCCCGCCTCTGATTCCCCACCTCTGATTCCCCATCTCTGATTCCCCGCCTCTGATTCCCCATTTCTGATTCCCCGCCTCTGAGTCCCTTCCTCTGATTCCCCATCTCTGATTTACCACCTCTGATTCCCCATCTCTGAATCCCCGCGTCTGATTCCCTGCCTCTGATTCCCCGCCTCTGATTCCCCATCTCTGATACACCACCTCTGATTCCCCACATATGAGTCCCCATATCTGATTCCCCGAATCAGTTTCACCGCCTCTGATTCCCCGCCTCTGATTCCCCATATCTGATTCCCCACCTCTGATTCCCCAACTCTGATTCCCCGCCTCTGATTCGCCAGCTATGAATCCCTGCCTCTGATTCCCCGCGGCTGAATCCCTGCCTCTGATTCCCCGCCTCTGATTCCCTGTGTTTGATTCCCTGCCTCTGATTCCCCGCCTCTGATTCCCCATGTCTGATTCACCGCCTCTGATTCGCCACCTCAGATTCCCCATATCTGATTCCCTGCCTCTGTTTCCCCGCCTCTGATTCCCCGCCTCTGATTCCCCATATCTGATTCCCCGCCTCTGATTCCCCATATCTGATTCTCCGCCTCTGATACCCCATCTCTGATTCCCCGCCTCTGATTCCCCAACTCTGATACCCCATCTTTGATTCACCACCTCTGATTCTCCATCTCTGATTCCCCGCGTCTGATTCCCTGCCTCTGATTCCCCGCCTCTGATTCCCCATATCTGATTCCCCACCTTTGATTCCCTGCGTCTGATTCCCCGACTCTGATTACACATCTCTGATTCCCCATCTCTGATTCCCCAATTCTGATTCCCTGCCTCTGATTCCCCAGCTCAGATTCCCCGCCTCTGATTCCCCATCTCTGATTCCCCACCTCTGATTCCTGTCCTCTGATTCCCGGCCTCTGATTCCCGGCCTCTGATTCCCGGCCTCTGATTCCCCGCTTCTGATTCTGATTCCCTGCCTCTGATTCCCCATCTCTGATTCGGCACATCTGATTCACTGCCTCTGATTCCCCGCCTCTGTTTCCCCGCCTCTGATTCCCTTCCTCTGATTCCCCATATCTCATTCCCCGCCTCTGATTCCCCATCTCTGATTCCCGGACTCTGATTCCCCACCTCTGAATCCCCGCCTCTGATTCCCTAGCTCTGATTCCCCGCCTCTGATTCCCCGTGTCTGATTCCCTGCCTCTGATTCCCCGCCTCTGTTTCCCCGCCTCTGATTCCCGTCCTCTGATTCCCCATATCTCATTCCCCGCCTCTGATTCCCCATCTCTGATTCCCGGACTCTGATTCCCCACCTCTGAATCCCCGCCTCTGATTCCCTAGCTCTGATTCCCCGCCTCTGATTCCCCGTGTCTGATTCCCTGCCTCTGATTCCCCGCCTCTGTTTCCCCGCCTCTGATTCCCGTCCTCTGATTCCCAATATCTCATTCCCCGCCTCTAATTCCCCGCCTCTGATTCCCCACCTCTGATTCCCCATCTCTGATTCCCCGCCTCTGATTCCCCATTTCTGATTCCCCGCCTCTGAGTCCCTTCCTCTGATTCCCCATCTCTGATTCACCACCTCTGATTCCCCATCTCTGAATCCCCGCGTCTGATTCCCTGCCTCTGATTCCCCGCCTCTGATTCCCCATCTCTGATACACCACCTCTGATTCCCCACATATGAGTCCCCATATCAGATTCCCCGAATCAGTTTCACCGCCTCTGATTCCCCGCCTCTGATTCCCCATATCTGATTCCCCGCGTCTGATTCGCCAGCTATGAATCCCTGCCTCTGATTCCCCGCGTCTGAATCCCTGCCTCTGATTCCCCGCCTCTGATTCCCTGTGTTTGATTCCCTGCCTCTGATTCCCCGCCTCTGATTCCCCATGTCTGATTCACCGCCTCTGATTCGCCACCTCAGATTCCCCATATCTGATTCCCTGCCTCTGTTTCCCGGCCTCTGATTCCCCGCCTCTGATTCCCCATATCTGATTCCCCGCCTCTGATTCCCCATATCTGATTCCCCGCGTCTGAATCCCTGCGTCTGATTCCACGCCTCTGATGCCCCATCTCTGATTCATCACCTCTGATTCCCTGCGTCTGATTCCCCGACTCTGATTACACATCTCTGATTCCCCATCTCTGATTCCCCAATTCTGATTCCCCGCCTCTGATTCCCCAGCTCAGATTCCCCGCCTCTGATTCCCAACCTCTGATTCCCCACCTCTGGTTCCCCATATCTGATTCCCCGCCTCTGTTTCCCCGCCTCTGATTCCCCATCTCTGATTCACAGCCTCTGATTCACCACCTCTGATTCCCCATATCTGATTCCCGGCCTCTGATTCCCAGCCTCTGATTCCCGGCCTCTGATACCCCGCTTCTGATTCTGATTCCCTGCCTCTGATTCCCCATCTCTGATTCCCCACGTCTGATTCCCTGCCTATGATTCCCCGCCTCTGATTCCCCGCATCTGATTCCCCGCCCCTGATTCCCCACGTCTGATTACCCATATCTGATTCCCCGCCTCTGTTTCCCCGCCTCTGATTCCCCGCCTCTGATTCCCCATCTCTGATTCACCGCCTCTTATTCCCCAACTCTGATTTCCCACCTCTGATTCCCCAGCTCTGATTCCCCGCCTCTGATTCCCCGCGTCTGATTCCCTGCCTCTAATTCCCCGCCTCTGATTCCCATCTCTGATTCACCACCTCTGATTCCCCAACTCTGATACCCCATATCTAACTCCCCGCCTCTAATTCCCCACGTCTGATTCCCCGCCTCTGATTCCCCATCTCTGATTCCCCGCCTCTGATTCCACATCTCTGATTCCCCGCCTATGATTCCCCGTGTCTGATTCCCCGCCTCTGAGTCCCTTCCTCTGATTCCCCATCTCTGATTCACCACCTCTGATTCCCCGCCTCTGATTCCCCGCCTCTGATTCCCCATCTCTGATTTACAACCTCTGAATCGCCGCATCTGATTCACCACCGCTGATTCCCCGCCTCTGATTCCTCATCTCTGATTCCCGGCCTCTGATACCCCATCTCTGATTCCCGGCCTCTGATTCCCGGCCTCTGATTCCCGGCCTCTCATTCCCGGCCTCTGATTCCCTGCCTCTGATTCCCTGCCTCTGATTCCCCGCCTCTGATTCCCTGCCTCTGATTCCCCGTCACCGATTCTGCACATCTGATTCCCTGCCTCTGATTCCCTGCCTCTGATTCCCCGCCTCTGTTTCCCCATATCTGATTCCCCACCTCTGATTCCCCAACTCTGATTCCCCGCCTCTGATTCCCCAACTCTGATACCCCGCCTCTGATTCCCCGTGTTTGATTCCCTGCCTCTGATTCCCCGCCTCTGATTCCCCATCTCTGGTTCACCGCCTTTGATTTGCCACCTCTGATTCCCCATATCTGATTCCCCGCCTCTGTTTCCCCGCCTCTGATTCCCCGCCTCTGATTCCCCATATCTCATTCCCGCCTCTGATTCCCCATCTCTGATTCCCGGACTCTGATTCCCCATTTCTGATTCCCGGACTCTGATTCCCCACCTCTGATTCCCAGCCTCTTATTCCCGGCATCTGATTACCGGCCTCTGATTCCCGGCCTCTGATTCCCCGCTTCTGTTTCTGATTCCCTGCCTCTGATACCCCGCCTCTGATTCCCCATCTCTGATTCACCACCTCTGATTCCCAACCTATGATTCCCCATATCTGATTCCCCGCCTCTGTTCCCCGCCTCTGATTCCCCGCCTCTGATTCCCCATATCTGATTCCCCACCTCTGATTCCCCAACTCTGATTCCCCGCCTCTGATTCGCCAGCTATGATTCCCCGCCTCTGATTCCCCGCGTCTGATTCCCTGCCTCTGATTCCCCGCCTCTAATTCCCCATCTCTGATTCACCACCTCTGATTCGCTGCGTCTGATTCCCTGCCTCTGATTTCCCATCTCTGATTCCCCATCTCTGATTCCCCAATTCTGATTCCCCGCCTCTGATTCCCCAGCTCTGATTCCCCAAATCTGAATCCCCGCCTCAGATTCCCCAGCTCTGATTCCCCGCCTCTGATTCCCCGTATCTGATTCCCGGCCTCTGATTCCCCAGCTCCGATTCCCAGCCTGTGATTCCCCGTGTTTGATTCCCTGCCTCTGATTCCCTGCCTCTGATTCCCAATCTCTGATTCACCGCCTCTGATTCCCCACCTCTGATTCCCCATATCTGATTCCCTGCCTCTGATTCCCCGGCCTCTGATTCCCGGCCTCTGATACCCCGCTTCTGATTCTGATTCCCTGCCTCTGATTCCCAATCTCTGATTCCCCATCTCTGATTCCCCACATCTGATTCCCTGCCTATGATTCCCCGCCTCTGATTCCCCGCCTCTGATTCCCCGCCCCTGATTCCCCACCTCTGATTGCCCATATCTGATTCCCCGCCTCTGTTTCCCTGCCTCTGATTCCCCGCCTCTGATTCCCCATATCTAATTCCACGCCTCTTATTCCCCAACTCTGATCCCCCGCCTCTGATTCCCCAGCTCTGCTTCCCCGCCTCTGATTCCCCGCCTCTGATTCCCTGCCTGTTATTCCCCGCATCTGATTCCCCATCTCTGATTCACCACCTCTGATTCCCCAACTATGATTCCCCATATCTGACTCCCCGCCTCTAATTCCCCGCCTCTGATTCCCCACCTCAGATTCCCCATCTCTGATTCCCCGCCTCTGATTCCCCATTTCTGATTCCCCGCCTCTGAGTCCCTTCCTCTGATTCCCCATCTCTGATTTACCACCTCTGATTCCCCATCTCTGAATCCCCGCGTCTGATTCCCTGCCTCTGATTCCCCGCCTCTGATTCCCCATCTCTGATACACCACCTCTGATTCCCCACATATGAGTCCCCATATCTGATTCCCCGAATCAGTTTCACCGCCTCTGATTCCCCGCCTCTGATTCCCCATATCTGATTCCCCACCTCTGATTCCCCAACTCTGATTCCCCGCCTCTGATTCGCCAGCTATGAATCCCTTCCTCTGATTTCCCGCGGCTGAATCCCTGCCTCTGATTCCCCGCCTCTGATTCCCTGTGTTTGATTCCCTGCCTCTGATTCCCCGCCTCTGATTCCCCATGTCTGATTCACCGCCTCTGATTCGCCACCTCAGATTCCCCATATCTGATTCCCTGCCTCTGTTTCCCCGCCTCTGATTCCCCGCCTCTGATTCCCCATATCTGATTCCCCGCCTCTGATTCCCCATATCTGATTCTCCGCCTCTGATACCCCATCTCTGATTCCCCGCCTCTGATTCCCCAACTCTGATACCCCATCTTTGATTCACCACCTCTGATTCTCCATCTCTGATTCCCCGCGTCTGATTCCCTGCCTCTGATTCCCCGCCTCTGATTCCCCATATCTGATTCCCCACCTCTGATTCCCTGCGTCTGATTCCCCGACTCTGATTACACATCTCTGATTCCCCATCTCTGATTCCCCAATTCTGATTCCCTGCCTCTGATTCCCCAGCTCAGATTCCCCGCCTCTGATTCCCCATCTCTGATTCCCCACCTCTGATTCCTGTCCTCTGATTCCCGGCCTCTGATTCCCGGCCTCTGATTCCCGGCCTCTGATTCCCCGCTTCTGATTCTGATTCCCTGCCTCTGATTCCCCATCTCTGATTCGGCACATCTGATTCACTGCCTCTGATTCCCCGCCTCTGTTTCCCCGCCTCTGATTCCCTTCCTCTGATTCCCCATATCTCATTCCCCGCCTCTGATTCCCCATCTCTGATTCCCGGACTCTGATTCCCCACCTCTGAATCCCCGCCTCTGATTCCCTAGCTCTGATTCCCCGCCTCTGATTCCCCGTGTCTGATTCCCTGCCTCTGATTCCCCGCCTCTGTTTCCCCGCCTCTGATTCCCGTCCTCTGATTCCCCATATCTCATTCCCCGCCTCTGATTCACCATCTCTGATTCCCGGACTCTGATTCCCCACCTCTGAATTCCCGCCTCTGATTCCCCCGCTCTGATTCCCCGCCTCTGATTCCCTGTGTTTGATTCCCTGCCTCTGATTCCCCGCCTCTGATTCCCCATGTCTGATTCACCACCTCTGATTCGCCACCTCAGATTCCCCATATCTGATTCCCTGCCTCTGTTTCCCCGCCTCTGATTCCCCGCCTCTGATTCCCCATATCTGATTCCCCGCCTCTGATTCCCCATATCTGATTCCCCGCCTCTGATTCCCCATCTCTGATTCCCGGAATCTGATTCCCCACCTCTGATTCCTGTCCTCTGATTCCCGGCCTCTGATTCCCGGCCTCTGATTCCCGGCCTCTGATTCCCCGCTTCTGATTCTGATTCCCTGCCTCTGATTCCCCATCTCTGATTCGGCACATCTGATTCCCTGCCTCTTATTCCCCGCCTCTGTTTCCCCGCCTCTGATTCCCTTCCTCTGATTCCCCATATCTCATTCCCCGCCTCAGATTCCCCATCTCTGATTCCCGGACTCTGATTCCCCACCTCTGAATCACCGCCTCTGATTCCCCAGCTCTGATTCCCCGCCTCTGATTCCCCGTGTCTGATTCCCCGCCTCTGATTCCCCAGCTCTGATTCCCAGCCTGTGATTCCCCGTGTTTATTTCCCTGCCTCTGATTCCCCATCCCTGATTCCCCGCCTCTGATTCCCTTCCTCTGTTACCCCATCTCTGATTCCCCGCCTCTGATTCTCCGTGTCTGATTCCCCGCCTTTGAGTCCCTTCCTCTGATTCCCCATCTCTGATTCACCACCTCTGATTCTCCATCTCTGATTCCCCGCGTCTGATTCCCTGCCTCTGATTCCACGCCTCTGATTCCCCATCTCTGATTCACCACCTCTGATTCCCCACCTATGATTCCCCAACTCTGATTCCCCGCCTCTGATTCGCCAGCTATGATACCCCACCTCCTATTCCCCGCGTCTGAATCCCTGCGTCTGATTCCACGCCTCTGATGCCCCATCTCTGATTCATCACCTCTGATTCCCTGCGTCTGATTCCCCGACTCTGATTACACATCTCTGATTCGGCACATCTGATTCCCTGCCTCTGATTCCCCGCCTCTGATTCCCCGCCTTTGATTCCCCATATCTGAATCACCACCTCTGATTCCCCACCTATGAGTCCCCATATCTGATTCCCCGCCTCTGTTTCCCCGCCTCTGATTCCCCGCCTCTGATTCCCCATATCTGATTCCCCACCTCTGATTCCCCAACTCTGATTCCCCGCCTCTGATTCGCCAGCTATGATTCCCCGCCTCTGATTCCCCGCGTCTGAATCCCTGCGTCTGATTCCACGCCTCTGATGCCCCATCTCTGATTTATCACCTCTGATTCCCTGCGTCTGATTCCCCGACTCTGATTACACATCTCTGATTCCCCATCTCTGATTCCCCAATTCTGATTCCCCGCCTCTGATTCCCCAGCTCAGATTCCCCGCCTCTGATTCCCAACCTCTGATTCCCCACCTCTGGTTCCCCATATCTGATTCCCCACCTCTGATTCCCCAACTCTGATTCCCCGCCTCTGATTCCCCAACTCTGATACCCCGCCTCTGATTCCCCGTGTTTGATTCCCTGCCTCTGATTCCCCGCCTCTGATTCCCCATCTCTGGTTCACCGCCTTTGATTTGCCACCTCTGATTCCCCATATCTGATTCCCCGCCTCTGTTTCCCCGCCTCTGATTCCCCGCCTCTGATTCCCCATATCTCATTCCCGCCTCTGATTCCCCATCTCTGATTCCCGGACTCTGATTCCCCATTTCTGATTCCCGGACTCTGATTCCCAGCCTCTTATTCCCGGCATCTGATTACCGGCCTCTGATTCCCGGCCTCTGATTCCCCGCTTCTGTTTCTGAATCCCTGCCTCTGATACCCCGCCTCTGATTCCCCATTTCTGATTCACCACCTCTGATTCCCAACCTATGATTCCCCATATCTGATTCCCCGCCTCTGTTCCCCGCCTCTGATTCCCCGCCTCTGATTCCCCATATCTGATTCCCCACCTCTGATTCCCCAACTCTGATTCCCCGCCTCTGATTCGCCAGCTATGATTCCCTGCCTCTGATTCCCCGCGTCTGATTCCCTGCCTCTGATTCCCCGCCTCTAATTCCCCATCTCTGATTCACCACCTCTGATTCGCTGCGTCTGATTCCCCGCCTCTGATTCCCCAGCTCTGATTCCCCAAATCTGAATCCCCGCCTCTGATTCCCTGCCTGTTATTCCCCGCATCTGATTCCCCATCTCTGATTTACCACCTCTGATTCCCCAACTATGATTCCCCATATCTGACTCCCCGCCTCTAATTCCCCGCCTCTGATTCCCCACCTCTGATTCCCCATCTCTGATTCCCCGCCTCTGATTCCCCATTTCTGATTCCCCGCCTCTGAGTCCCTTCCTCTGATTCCCCATCTCTGATTCACCACCTCTGATTCCCCATCTCTGAATCCCCGCGTCTGATTCCCTGCCTCTGATTCCCCGCCTCTGATTCCCCATCTCTGATACACCACCTCTGATTCCCCACATATGAGTCCCCATATCAGATTCCCCGAATCAGTTTCACCGCCTCTGATTCCCCGCCTCTGATTCCCCATATCTGATTCCCCGCGTCTGATTCGCCAGCTATGAATCCCTGCCTCTGATTCCCCGCGTCTGAATCCCTGCCTCTGATTCCCCGCCTCTGATTCCCTGTGTTTGATTCCCTGCCTCTGATTCCCCGCCTCTGATTCCCCATGTCTGATTCACCGCCTCTGATTCGCCACCTCAGATTCCCCATATCTGATTCCCTGCCTCTGTTTCCCGGCCTCTGATTCCCCGCCTCTGATTCCCCATATCTGATTCCCCGCCTCTGATTCCCCATATCTGATTCCCCGCGTCTGAATCCCTGCGTCTGATTCCACGCCTCTGATGCCCCATCTCTGATTCATCACCTCTGATTCCCTGCGTCTGATTCCCCGACTCTGATTACACATCTCTGATTCCCCATCTCTGATTCCCCAATTCTGATTCCCCGCCTCTGATTCCCCAGCTCAGATTCCCCGCCTCTGATTCCCAACCTCTGATTCCCCACCTCTGGTTCCCCATATCTGATTCCCCGCCTCTGTTTCCCCGCCTCTGATTCCCCATCTCTGATTCACAGCCTCTGATTCCCCACCTCTGATTCCCCATATCTGATTCCCGGCCTCTGATTCCCAGCCTCTGATTCCCGGCCTCTGATACCCCGCTTCTGATTCTGATTCCCTGCCTCTGATTCCCCATCTCTGATTCCCCACGTCTGATTCCCTGCCTATGATTCCCCGCCTCTGATTCCCCGCATCTGATTCCCCGCCCCTGATTCCCCACGTCTGATTACCCATATCTGATTCCCCGCCTCTGTTTCCCCGCCTCTGATTCCCCGCCTCTCATTCCCCATCTCTGATTCACCGCCTCTTATTCCCCAACTCTGATTTCCCACCTCTGATTCCCCAGCTCTGATTCCCCGCCTCTGATTCCCCGCGTCTGATTCCCTGCCTCTAATTCCCCGCCTCTGATTCCCATCTCTGATTCACCACCTCTGATTCCCCAACTCTGATACCCCATATCTAACTCCCCGCCTCTAATTCCCCACGTCTGATTCCCCGCCTCTGATTCCCCATCTCTGATTCCCCGCCTCTGATTCCACATCTCTGATTCCCCGCCTATGATTCCCCGTGTCTGATTCCCCGCCTCTGAGTCCCTTCCTCTGATTCCCCATCTCTGATTCACCACCTCTGATTCCCCGCCTCTGATTCCCCGCCTCTGATTCCCCATCTCTGATTTACAACCTCTGAATCGCCGCATCTGATTCACCACCGCTGATTCCCCGCCTCTGATTCCTCATCTCTGATTCCCGGCCTCTGATACCCCATCTCTGATTCCCGGCCTCTGATTCCCGGCCTCTGATTCCCGGCCTCTCATTCCCGGCCTCTGATTCCCTGCCTCTGATTCCCTGCCTCTGATTCCCCGCCTCTGATTCCCTGCCTCTGATTCCCCGTCACCGATTCTGCACATCTGATTCCCTGCCTCTGATTCCCTGCCTCTGATTCCCCGCCTCTGTTTCCCCATATCTGATTCCCCACCTCTGATTCCCCAACTCTGATTCCCCGCCTCTGATTCCCCAACTCTGATACCCCGCCTCTGATTCCCCGTGTTTGATTCCCTGCCTCTGATTCCCCGCCTCTGATTCCCCATCTCTGGTTCACCGCCTTTGATTTGCCACCTCTGATTCCCCATATCTGATTCCCCGCCTCTGTTTCCCCGCCTCTGATTCCCCGCCTCTGATTTCCCATATCTCATTCCCGCCTCTGATTCCCCATCTCTGATTCCCGGACTCTGATTCCCCATTTCTGATTCCCGGACTCTGATTCCCCACCTCTGATTCCCAGCCTCTTATTCCCGGCATCTGATTACCGGCCTCTGATTCCCGGCCTCTGATTCCCCGCTTCTGTTTCTGATTCCCTGCCTCTGATACCCCGCCTCTGATTCCCCATCTCTGATTCACCACCTCTGATTCCCAACCTATGATTCCCCATATCTGATTCCCCACCTCTGTTCCCCGCCTCTGATTCCCCGCCTCTGATTCCCCATATCTGATTCCCCACCTCTGATTCCCCAACTCTGATTCCCCGCCTCTGATTCGCCAGCTATGATTCCCCGCCTCTGATTCCCCGCGTCTGATTCCCTGCCTCTGATTCCCCGCCTCTAATTCCCCATCTCTGATTCACCACCTCTGATTCGCTGCGTCTGATTCCCTGCCTCTGATTTCCCATCTCTGATTCCCCATCTCTGATTCCCCAATTCTGATTCCCCGCCTCTGATTCCCCAGCTCTGATTCCCCAAATCTGAATCCCCGCCTCAGATTCCCCAGCTCTGATTCCCCGCCTCTGATTCCCCGTATCTGATTCCCGGCCTCTGATTCCCCAGCTCCGATTCCCAGCCTGTGATTCCCCGTGTTTGATTCCCTGCCTCTGATTCCCTGCCTCTGATTCCCAATCTCTGATTCACCGCCTCTGATTCCCCACCTCTGATTCCCCATATCTGATTCCCTTCCTCTGATTCCCCGGCCTCTGATTCCCGGCCTCTGATACCCCGCTTCTGATTCTGATTCCCTGCCTCTGATTCCCAATCTCTGATTCCCCATCTCTGATTCCCTACATCTGATTCCCTGCCTATGATTCCCCGCCTCTGATTCCCCGCCTCTGATTCCCCGCCCCTGATTCCCCACCTCTGATTGCCCATATCTGATTCCCCGCCTCTGTTTCCCTGCCTCTGATTCCCCGCCTCTGATTCCCCATATCTAATTCCACGCCTCTTATTCCCCAACTCTGATCCCCCGCCTCTGATTCCCCAGCTCTGCTTCCCCGCCTCTGATTCCCCGCCTCTGATTCCCTGCCTGTTATTCCCCGCATCTGATTCCCCATCTCTGATTCACCACCTCTGATTCCCCAACTATGATTCCCCATATCTGACTCCCCGCCTCTAATTCCCCGCCTCTGATTCCCCACCTCAGATTCCCCATCTCTGATTCCCCGCCTCTGATTCCCCATTTCTGATTCCCCGCCTCTGAGTCCCTTCCTCTGATTCCCCATCTCTGATTTACCACCTCTGATTCCCCATCTCTGAATCCCCGCGTCTGATTCCCTGCCTCTGATTCCCCGCCTCTGATTCCCCATCTCTGATACACCACCTCTGATTCCCCACATATGAGTCCCCATATCTGATTCCCCGAATCAGTTTCACCGCCTCTGATTCCCCGCCTCTGATTCCCCATATCTGATTCCCCACCTCTGATTCCCCAACTCTGATTCCCCGCCTCTGATTCGCCAGCTATGAATCCCTTCCTCTGATTTCCCGCGGCTGAATCCCTGCCTCTGATTCCCCGCCTCTGATTCCCTGTGTTTGATTCCCTGCCTCTGATTCCCCGCCTCTGATTCCCCATGTCTGATTCACCGCCTCTGATTCGCCACCTCAGATTCCCCATATCTGATTCCCTGCCTCTGTTTCCCCGCCTCTGATTCCCCACCTCTGATTCCCCATATCTGATTCCCCGCCTCTGATTCCCCATATCTGATTCTCCGCCTCTGAT
The DNA here is from genome assembly GCF_036971445.1 of Narcine bancroftii. NCBI lineage: Eukaryota > Metazoa > Chordata > Chondrichthyes > Torpediniformes > Narcinidae > Narcine > Narcine bancroftii. The sequence continues at coordinate 13,026,881 of NW_027211894.1, forward strand.
ACCCCATCTCTGATTCCCCGCCTCTGATTCCCCAACTCTGATACCCCATCTTTGATTCACCACCTCTGATTCTCCATCTCTGATTCCCCGCGTCTGATTCCCTGCCTCTGATTCCCCGCCTCTGATTCCCCATATCTGATTCCCCACCTCTGATTCCCTGCGTCTGATTCCCCGACTCTGATTACACATCTCTGATTCCCCATCTCTGATTCCCCAATTCTGATTCCCTGCCTCTGATTCCCCATCTCTGATTCCCCACCTCTGATTCCTGTCCTCTGATTCCCGGCCTCTGATTCCCGGCCTCTGATTCCCGGCCTCTGATTCCCCGCTTCTGATTCTGATTCCCTGCCTCTGATTCCCCATCTCTGATTCGGCACATCTGATTCACTGCCTCTGATTCCCCGCCTCTGTTTCCCCGCCTCTGATTCCCTTCCTCTGATTCCCCATATCTCATTCCCCGCCTCTGATTCCCCATCTCTGATTCCCGGACTCTGATTCCCCACCTCTGAATCCCCGCCTCTGATTCCCTAGCTCTGATTCCCCGCCTCTGATTCCCCGTGTCTGATTCCCTGCCTCTGATTCCCCGCCTCTGTTTCCCCGCCTCTGATTCCCGTCCTCTGATTCCCCATATCTCATTCCCCGCCTCTGATTCCCCATCTCTGATTCCCGGACTCTGATTCCCCACCTCTGAATTCCCGCCTCTGATTCCCCCGCTCTGATTCCCCGCCTCTGATTCCCTGTGTTTGATTCCCTGCCTCTGATTCCCCGCCTCTGATTCCCCATGTCTGATTCACCACCTCTGATTCGCCACCTCAGATTCCCCATATCTGATTCCCTGCCTCTGTTTCCCCGCCTCTGATTCCCCGCCTCTGATTCCCCATATCTGATTCCCCGCCTCTGATTCCCCATATCTGATTCCCCGCCTCTGATTCCCCATCTCTGATTCCCGGAATCTGATTCCCCACCTCTGATTCCTGTCCTCTGATTCCCGGCCTCTGATTCCCGGCCTCTGATTCCCGGCCTCTGATTCCCCGCTTCTGATTCTGATTCCCTGCCTCTGATTCCCCATCTCTGATTCGGCACATCTGATTCCCTGCCTCTTATTCCCCGCCTCTGTTTCCCCGCCTCTGATTCCCTTCCTCTGATTCCCCATATCTCATTCCCCGCCTCAGATTCCCCATCTCTGATTCCCGGACTCTGATTCCCCACCTCTGAATCACCGCCTCTGATTCCCCAGCTCTGATTCCCCGCCTCTGATTCCCCGTGTCTGATTCCCCGCCTCTGATTCCCCAGCTCTGATTCCCAGCCTGTGATTCCCCGTGTTTATTTCCCTGCCTCTGATTCCCCATCCCTGATTCCCCGCCTCTGATTCCCTTCCTCTGTTACCCCATCTCTGATTCCCCGCCTCTGATTCTCCGTGTCTGATTCCCCGCCTTTGAGTCCCTTCCTCTGATTCCCCATCTCTGATTCACCACCTCTGATTCTCCATCTCTGATTCCCCGCGTCTGATTCCCTGCCTCTGATTCCACGCCTCTGATTCCCCATCTCTGATTCACCACCTCTGATTCCCCACCTATGATTCCCCAACTCTGATTCCCCGCCTCTGATTCGCCAGCTATGATACCCCACCTCCTATTCCCCGCGTCTGAATCCCTGCGTCTGATTCCACGCCTCTGATGCCCCATCTCTGATTCATCACCTCTGATTCCCTGCGTCTGATTCCCCGACTCTGATTACACATCTCTGATTCGGCACATCTGATTCCCTGCCTCTGATTCCCCGCCTCTGATTCCCCGCCTTTGATTCCCCATATCTGAATCACCACCTCTGATTCCCCACCTATGAGTCCCCATATCTGATTCCCCGCCTCTGTTTCCCCGCCTCTGATTCCCCGCCTCTGATTCCCCATATCTGATTCCCCACCTCTGATTCCCCAACTCTGATTCCCCGCCTCTGATTCGCCAGCTATGATTCCCCGCCTCTGATTCCCCGCGTCTGAATCCCTGCGTCTGATTCCACGCCTCTGATGCCCCATCTCTGATTTATCACCTCTGATTCCCTGCGTCTGATTCCCCGACTCTGATTACACATCTCTGATTCCCCATCTCTGATTCCCCAATTCTGATTCCCCGCCTCTGATTCCCCAGCTCAGATTCCCCGCCTCTGATTCCCAACCTCTGATTCCCCACCTCTGGTTCCCCATATCTGATTCCCCACCTCTGATTCCCCAACTCTGATTCCCCGCCTCTGATTCCCCAACTCTGATACCCCGCCTCTGATTCCCCGTGTTTGATTCCCTGCCTCTGATTCCCCGCCTCTGATTCCCCATCTCTGGTTCACCGCCTTTGATTTGCCACCTCTGATTCCCCATATCTGATTCCCCGCCTCTGTTTCCCCGCCTCTGATTCCCCGCCTCTGATTCCCCATATCTCATTCCCGCCTCTGATTCCCCATCTCTGATTCCCGGACTCTGATTCCCCATTTCTGATTCCCGGACTCTGATTCCCAGCCTCTTATTCCCGGCATCTGATTACCGGCCTCTGATTCCCGGCCTCTGATTCCCCGCTTCTGTTTCTGATTCCCTGCCTCTGATACCCCGCCTCTGATTCCCCATCTCTGATTCACCACCTCTGATTCCCAACCTATGATTCCCCATATCTGATTCCCCGCCTCTGTTCCCCGCCTCTGATTCCCCGCCTCTGATTCCCCATATCTGATTCCCCACCTCTGATTCCCCAACTCTGATTCCCCGCCTCTGATTCGCCAGCTATGATTCCCTGCCTCTGATTCCCCGCGTCTGATTCCCTGCCTCTGATTCCCCGCCTCTAATTCCCCATCTCTGATTCACCACCTCTGATTCGCTGCGTCTGATTCCCCGCCTCTGATTCCCCAGCTCTGATTCCCCAAATCTGAATCCCCGCCTCAGATTCCCCAGCTCTGATTCCCCGCCTCTGATTCCCCGTATCTGATTCACCACCTCTGATTCGCTGTGTCTGATTCCCCGCCTCTGATTTCCCATCTCTGATTCCCCATCTCTGATTCCCCAATTCTGATTCCCCGCCTCTGATTCCCCAGATCTGATTCCCCAACTCTGAATCCCCGCCTCAGATTCCCCAGCTCTGATTCCCCGCCTCTGATTCCCCGTGTTTGATTCCCTGCCTCTGATTCCCTGCCTCTGATTCCCAATCTCTGATTCACCGCCTCTGATTCCCCACCTCTGATTCCCCATAGCTGATTCCCTGCCTCTGATTCCCCGGCCTCTGATTCCCGGCCTCTGATACCCCGCTTCTGATTCTGATTCCCTGCCTCTGATTCCCCATCTCTGATTCCCCACATCTGATTCCCTGCCTATGATTCCCCGCCTCTGACTCCCCGCCTCTGATTCCCCGCCCCTGATTCCCCACCTCTGATTACCCATATCTGATTCCCCGCCTCTGATTCCCTGCCTCTGATTCCCCGCCTCTGATTCCCCATATCTAATTCCACGCCTCTTATTCCCCAACTCTGATTCCCCGCCTCTGATTCCCCAGCTCTGATTCCCCGCCTCTGATTCCCCGCCTCTGATTCCCTGCCTGTTATTCCCCGCATCTGATTCCCCATCTCTGATTTACCACCTCTGATTCCCCAACTATGATTCCCCATATCTGACTCCCCGCCTCTAATTCCCCGCCTCTGATTCCCCACCTCTGATTCCCCATCTCTGATTCCCCGCCTCTGATTCCCCATTTCTGATTCCCCGCCTCTGAGTCCCTTCCTCTGATTCCCCATCTCTGATTCACCACCTCTGATTCCCCATCTCTGAATCCCCGCGTCTGATTCCCTGCCTCTGATTCCCCGCCTCTGATTCCCCATCTCTGATACACCACCTCTGATTCCCCACATATGAGTCCCCATATCAGATTCCCCGAATCAGTTTCACCGCCTCTGATTCCCCGCCTCTGATTCCCCATATCTGATTCCCCGCGTCTGATTCGCCAGCTATGAATCCCTGCCTCTGATTCCCCGCGTCTGAATCCCTGCCTCTGATTCCCCGCCTCTGATTCCCTGTGTTTGATTCCCTGCCTCTGATTCCCCGCCTCTGATTCCCCATGTCTGATTCACCGCCTCTGATTCGCCACCTCAGATTCCCCATATCTGATTCCCTGCCTCTGTTTCCCGGCCTCTGATTCCCCGCCTCTGATTCCCCATATCTGATTCCCCGCCTCTGATTCCCCATATCTGATTCCCCGCGTCTGAATCCCTGCGTCTGATTCCACGCCTCTGATGCCCCATCTCTGATTCATCACCTCTGATTCCCTGCGTCTGATTCCCCGACTCTGATTACACATCTCTGATTCCCCATCTCTGATTCCCCAATTCTGATTCCCCGCCTCTGATTCCCCAGCTCAGATTCCCCGCCTCTGATTCCCAACCTCTGATTCCCCACCTCTGGTTCCCCATATCTGATTCCCCGCCTCTGTTTCCCCGCCTCTGATTCCCCATCTCTGATTCACAGCCTCTGATTCCCCACCTCTGATTCCCCACGTCTGATTCCCTGCCTATGATTCCCCGCCTCTGATTCCCCGCATCTGATTCGCCAGCTATGATACCCCACCTCCTATTCCCCGCGTCTGAATCCCTGCGTCTGATTCCACGCCTCTGATGCCCCATCTCTGATTCATCACCTCTGATTCCCTGCGTCTGATTCCCCGACTCTGATTACACATCTCTGATTCCCCATCTCTGATTCCCCAATTCTGATTCCCCGCCTCTGATTCCCCAGCTCAGATTCCCCGCCTCTGATTCCCAACCTCTGATTCCCCACCTCTGGTTCCCCATATCTGATTCCCCGCCTCTGTTTCCCCGCCTCTGATTCCCCATCTCTGATTCACAGCCTCTGATTCCCCACCTCTGATTCCCCACGTCTGATTCCCGGCCTCTGATACCCCGCTTCTGATTCTGATTCCCTGCCTCTGATTCCCCATCTCTGATTCCCCACGTCTGATTCCCTGCCTATGATTCCCCGCCTCTGATTCCCCGCATCTGATTCCCCGCCCCTGATTCCCCACGTCTGATTACCCATATCTGATTCCCCGCCTCTGTTTCCCCGCCTCTGATTCCCCGCCTCTGATTCCCCATCTCTGATTCACCGCCTCTTATTCCCCAACTCTGATTTCCCACCTCTGATTCCCCAGCTCTGATTCCCCGCCTCTGATTCCCCGCGTCTGATTCCCTGCCTCTAATTCCCCGCCTCTGATTCCCATCTCTGATTCACCACCTCTGATTCCCCAACTCTGATACCCCATATCTAACTCCCCGCCTCTAATTCCCCACGTCTGATTCCCCGCCTCTGATTCCCCATCTCTGATTCCCCGCCTCTGATTCCACATCTCTGATTCCCCGCCTATGATTCCCCGTGTCTGATTCCCCGCCTCTGAGTCCCTTCCTCTGATTCCCCATCTCTGATTCACCACCTCTGATTCCCCGCCTCTGATTCCCCGCCTCTGATTCCCCATCTCTGATTTACAACCTCTGAATCGCCGCATCTGATTCACCACCGCTGATTCCCCGCCTCTGATTCCTCATCTCTGATTCCCGGCCTCTGATACCCCATCTCTGATTCCCGGCCTCTGATTCCCGGCCTCTGATTCCCGGCCTCTCATTCCCGGCCTCTGATTCCCTGCCTCTGATTCCCTGCCTCTGATTCCCCGCCTCTGATTCCCTGCCTCTGATTCCCCGTCACCGATTCTGCACATCTGATTCCCTGCCTCTGATTCCCTGCCTCTGATTCCCCGCCTCTGTTTCCCCATATCTGATTCCCCACCTCTGATTCCCCAACTCTGATTCCCCGCCTCTGATTCCCCAACTCTGATACCCCGCCTCTGATTCCCCGTGTTTGATTCCCTGCCTCTGATTCCCCGCCTCTGATTCCCCATCTCTGGTTCACCGCCTTTGATTTGCCACCTCTGATTCCCCATATCTGATTCCCCGCCTCTGTTTCCCCGCCTCTGATTCCCCGCCTCTGATTCCCCATATCTCATTCCCGCCTCTGATTCCCCATCTCTGATTCCCGGACTCTGATTCCCCATTTCTGATTCCCGGACTCTGATTCCCCACCTCTGATTCCCAGCCTCTTATTCCCGGCATCTGATTACCGGCCTCTGATTCCCGGCCTCTGATTCCCCGATTCTGTTTCTGATTCCCTGCCTCTGATACCCCGCCTCTGATTCCCCATCTCTGATTCACCACCTCTGATTCCCAACCTATGATTCCCCATATCTGATTCCCCGCCTCTGTTCCCCGCCTCTGATTCCCCGCCTCTGATTCCCCATATCTGATTCCCCACCTCTGATTCCCCAACTCTGATTCCCCGCCTCTGATTCGCCAGCTATGATTCCCCGCCTCTGATTCCCCGCGTCTGATTCCCTGCCTCTGATTCCCCGCCTCTAATTCCCCATCTCTGATTCACCACCTCTGATTCGCTGCGTCTGATTCCCTGCCTCTGATTTCCCATCTCTGATTCCCCATCTCTGATTCCCCAATTCTGATTCCCCGCCTCTGATTCCCCAGCTCTGATTCCCCAAATCTGAATCCCCGCCTCAGATTCCCCAGCTCTGATTCCCCGCCTCTGATTCCCCGTATCTGATTCCCGGCCTCTGATTCCCCAGCTCCGATTCCCAGCCTGTGATTCCCCGTGTTTGATTCCCTGCCTCTGATTCCCTGCCTCTGATTCCCAATCTCTGATTCACCGCCTCTGATTCCCCACCTCTGATTCCCCATATCTGATTCCCTGCCTCTGATTCCCCGGCCTCTGATTCCCGGCCTCTGATACCCCGCTTCTGATTCTGATTCCCTGCCTCTGATTCCCAATCTCTGATTCCCCATCTCTGATTCCCCACATCTGATTCCCTGCCTATGATTCCCCGCCTCTGATTCCCCGCCTCTGATTCCCCGCCCCTGATTCCCCACCTCTGATTACCCATATCTGATTCCCCGCCTCTGTTTCCCTGCCTCTGATTCCCCGCCTCTGATTCCCCATATCTAATTCCACGCCTCTTATTCCCCAACTCTGATCCCCCGCCTCTGATTCCCCAGCTCTGCTTCCCCGCCTCTGATTCCCCGCCTCTGATTCCCTGCCTGTTATTCCCCGCATCTGATTCCCCATCTCTGATTCACCACCTCTGATTCCCCAACTATGATTCCCCATATCTGACTCCCCGCCTCTAATTCCCCGCCTCTGATTCCCCACCTCTGATTCCCCATCTCTGATTCCCCGCCTCTGATTCCCCATTTCTGATTCCCCGCCTCTGAGTCCCTTCCTCTGATTCCCCATCTCTGATTTACCACCTCTGATTCCCCATCTCTGAATCCCCGCGTCTGATTCCCTGCCTCTGATTCCCCGCCTCTGATTCCCCATCTCTGATACACCACCTCTGATTCCCCACATATGAGTCCCCATATCTGATTCCCCGAATCAGTTTCACCGCCTCTGATTCCCCGCCTCTGATTCCCCATATCTGATTCCCCACCTCTGATTCCCCAACTCTGATTCCCCGCCTCTGATTCGCCAGCTATGAATCCCTGCCTCTGATTCCCCGCGGCTGAATCCCTGCCTCTGATTCCCCGCCTCTGATTCCCTGTGTTTGATTCCCTGCCTCTGATTCCCCGCCTCTGATTCCCCATGTCTGATTCACCGCCTCTGATTCGCCACCTCAGATTCCCCATATCTGATTCCCTGCCTCTGTTTCCCCGCCTCTGATTCCCCGCCTCTGATTCCCCATATCTGATTCCCCGCCTCTGATTCCCCATATCTGATTCTCCGCCTCTGATACCCCATCTCTGATTCCCCGCCTCTGATTCCCCAACTCTGATACCCCATCTTTGATTCACCACCTCTGATTCTCCATCTCTGATTCCCCGCGTCTGATTCCCTGCCTCTGATTCCCCGCCTCTGATTCCCCATATCTGATTCCCCACCTCTGATTCCCTGCGTCTGATTCCCCGACTCTGATTACACATCTCTGATTCCCCATCTCTGATTCCCCAATTCTGATTCCCTGCCTCTGATTCCCCAGCTCAGATTCCCCGCCTCTGATTCCCCATCTCTGATTCCCCACCTCTGATTCCTGTCCTCTGATTCCCGGCCTCTGATTCCCGGCCTCTGATTCCCGGCCTCTGATTCCCCGCTTCTGATTCTGATTCCCTGCCTCTGATTCCCCATCTCTGATTCGGCACATCTGATTCACTGCCTCTGATTCCCCGCCTCTGTTTCCCCGCCTCTGATTCCCTTCCTCTGATTCCCCATATCTCATTCCCCGCCTCTGATTCCCCATCTCTGATTCCCGGACTCTGATTCCCCACCTCTGAATCCCCGCCTCTGATTCCCTAGCTCTGATTCCCCGCCTCTGATTCCCCGTGTCTGATTCCCTGCCTCTGATTCCCCGCCTCTGTTTCCCCGCCTCTGATTCCCGTCCTCTGATTCCCCATATCTCATTCCCCGCCTCTGATTCCCCATCTCTGATTCCCGGACTCTGATTCCCCACCTCTGAATTCCCGCCTCTGATTCCCCCGCTCTGATTCCCCGCCTCTGATTCCCTGTGTTTGATTCCCTGCCTCTGATTCCCCGCCTCTGATTCCCCATGTCTGATTCACCACCTCTGATTCGCCACCTCAGATTCCCCATATCTGATTCCCTGCCTCTGTTTCCCCGCCTCTGATTCCCCGCCTCTGATTCCCCATATCTGATTCCCCGCCTCTGATTCCCCATATCTGATTCCCCGCCTCTGATTCCCCATCTCTGATTCCCGGAATCTGATTCCCCACCTCTGATTCCTGTCCTCTGATTCCCGGCCTCTGATTCCCGGCCTCTGATTCCCGGCCTCTGATTCCCCGCTTCTGATTCTGATTCCCTGCCTCTGATTCCCCATCTCTGATTCGGCACATCTGATTCCCTGCCTCTTATTCCCCGCCTCTGTTTCCCCGCCTCTGATTCCCTTCCTCTGATTCCCCATATCTCATTCCCCGCCTCAGATTCCCCATCTCTGATTCCCGGACTCTGATTCCCCACCTCTGAATCACCGCCTCTGATTCCCCAGCTCTGATTCCCCGCCTCTGATTCCCCGTGTCTGATTCCCCGCCTCTGATTCCCCAGCTCTGATTCCCAGCCTGTGATTCCCCGTGTTTATTTCCCTGCCTCTGATTCCCCATCCCTGATTCCCCGCCTCTGATTCCCTTCCTCTGTTACCCCATCTCTGATTCCCCGCCTCTGATTCTCCGTGTCTGATTCCCCGCCTTTGAGTCCCTTCCTCTGATTCCCCATCTCTGATTCACCACCTCTGATTCTCCATCTCTGATTCCCCGCGTCTGATTCCCTGCCTCTGATTCCACGCCTCTGATTCCCCATCTCTGATTCACCACCTCTGATTCCCCACCTATGATTCCCCAACTCTGATTCCCCGCCTCTGATTCGCCAGCTATGATACCCCACCTCCTATTCCCCGCGTCTGAATCCCTGCGTCTGATTCCACGCCTCTGATGCCCCATCTCTGATTCATCACCTCTGATTCCCTGCGTCTGATTCCCCGACTCTGATTACACATCTCTGATTCGGCACATCTGATTCCCTGCCTCTGATTCCCCGCCTCTGATTCCCCGCCTTTGATTCCCCATCTCTGAATCACCACCTCTGATTCCCCACCTATGAGTCCCCATATCTGAATCCCCGCCTCTGTTTCCCCGCCTCTGATTCCCCGCCTCTGATTCCCCATATCTGATTCCCCACCTCTGATTCCCCAACTCTGATTCCCCGCCTCTGATTCGCCAGCTATGATTCCCCGCCTCTGATTCCCCGCGTCTGAATCCCTGCGTCTGATTCCACGCCTCTGATGCCCCATCTCTGATTCATCACCTCTGATTCCCTGCGTCTGATTCCCCGACTCTGATTACACATCTCTGATTCCCCATCTCTGATTCCCCAATTCTGATTCCCCGCCTCTGATTCCCCAGCTCAGATTCCCCGCCTCTGATTCCCAACCTCTGATTCCCCACCTCTGGTTCCCCATATCTGATTCCCCACCTCTGATTCCCCAACTCTGATTCCCCGCCTCTGATTCCCCAACTCTGATACCCCGCCTCTGATTCCCCGTGTTTGATTCCCTGCCTCTGATTCCCCGCCTCTGATTCCCCATCTCTGGTTCACCGCCTTTGATTTGCCACCTCTGATTCCCCATATCTGATTCCCCGCCTCTGTTTCCCCGCCTCTGATTCCCCGCCTCTGATTCCCCATATCTCATTCCCGCCTCTGATTCCCCATCTCTGATTCCCGGACTCTGATTCCCCATTTCTGATTCCCGGACTCTGATTCCCCACCTCTGATTCCCAGCCTCTTATTCCCGGCATCTGATTACCGGCCTCTGATTCCCGGCCTCTGATTCCCCGCTTCTGTTTCTGATTCCCTGCCTCTGATACCCCGCCTCTGATTCCCCATCTCTGATTCACCACCTCTGATTCCCAACCTATGATTCCCCATATCTGATTCCCCGCCTCTGTTCCCCGCCTCTGATTCCCCGCCTCTGATTCCCCATATCTGATTCCCCACCTCTGATTCCCCAACTCTGATTCCCCGCCTCTGATTCGCCAGCTATGATTCCCCGCCTCTGATTCCCCGCGTCTGATTCCCTGCCTCTGATTCCCCGCCTCTAATTCCCCATCTCTGATTCACCACCTCTGATTCGCTGCGTCTGATTCCCTGCCTCTGATTTCCCATCTCTGATTCCCCATCTCTGATTCCCCAATTCTGATTCCCCGCCTCTGATTCCCCAGCTCTGATTCCCCAAATCTGAATCCCCGCCTCAGATTCCCCAGCTCTGATTCCCCGCCTCTGATTCCCCGTATCTGATTCCCGGCCTCTGATTCCCCAGCTCCGATTCCCAGCCTGTGATTCCCCGTGTTTGATTCCCTGCCTCTGATTCCCTGCCTCTGATTCCCAATCTCTGATTCACCGCCTCTGATTCCCCACCTCTGATTCCCCATATCTGATTCCCTGCCTCTGATTCCCCGGCCTCTGATTCCCGGCCTCTGATACCCCGCTTCTGATTCTGATTCCCTGCCTCTGATTCCCAATCTCTGATTCCCCATCTCTGATTCCCCACATCTGATTCCCTGCCTATGATTCCCCGCCTCTGATTCCCCGCCTCTGATTCCCCGCCCCTGATTCCCCACCTCTGATTACCCATATCTGATTCCCCGCCTCTGTTTCCCTGCCTCTGATTCCCCGCCTCTGATTCCCCATATCTAATTCCACGCCTCTTATTCCCCAACTCTGATCCCCCGCCTCTGATTCCCCAGCTCTGCTTCCCCGCCTCTGATTCCCCGCCTCTGATTCCCTGCCTGTTATTCCCCGCATCTGATTCCCCATCTCTGATTCACCACCTCTGATTCCCCAACTATGATTCCCCATATCTGACTCCCCGCCTCTAATTCCCCGCCTCTGATTCCCCACCTCTGATTCCCCATCTCTGATTCCCCGCCTCTGATTCCCCATTTCTGATTCCCCGCCTCTGAGTCCCTTCCTCTGATTCCCCATCTCCGATTTACCACCTCTGATTCCCCATCTCTGAATCCCCGCGTCTGATTCCCTGCCTCTGATTCCCCGCCTCTGATTCCCCATCTCTGATACACCACCTCTGATTCCCCACATATGAGTCCCCATATCTGATTCCCCGAATCAGTTTCACCGCCTCTGATTCCCCGCCTCTGATTCCCCATATCTGATTCCCCACCTCTGATTCCCCAACTCTGATTCCCCGCCTCTGATTCGCCAGCTATGAATCCCTGCCTCTGATTCCCCGCGGCTGAATCCCTGCCTCTGATTCCCCGCCTCTGATTCCCTGTGTTTGATTCCCTGCCTCTGATTCCCCGCCTCTGATTCCCCATGTCTGATTCACCGCCTCTGATTCGCCACCTCAGATTCCCCATATCTGATTCCCTGCCTCTGTTTCCCCGCCTCTGATTCCCCGCCTCTGATTCCCCATATCTGATTCCCCGCCTCTGATTCCCCATATCTGATTCTCCGCCTCTGATACCCCATCTCTGATTCCCCGCCTCTGATTCCCCAACTCTGATACCCCATCTTTGATTCACCACCTCTGATTCTCCATCTCTGATTCCCCGCGTCTGATTCCCTGCCTCTGATTCCCCGCCTCTGATTCCCCATATCTGATTCCCCACCTCTGATTCCCTGCGTCTGATTCCCCGACTCTGATTACACATCTCTGATTCCCCATCTCTGATTCCCCAATTCTGATTCCCTGCCTCTGATTCCCCAGCTCAGATTCCCCGCCTCTGATTCCCCATCTCTGATTCCCCACCTCTGATTCCTGTCCTCTGATTCCCGGCCTCTGATTCCCGGCCTCTGATTCCCGGCCTCTGAATCCCCGCCTCTGTTTCCCCGCCTCTGATTCCCGTCCTCTGATTCCCCATATCTCATTCCCCGCCTCTGATTCCCCATCTCTGATTCCCGGACTCTGATTCCCCACCTCTGAATTCCCGCCTCTGATTCCCCCGCTCTGATTCCCCGCCTCTGATTCCCTGTGTTTGATTCCCTGCCTCTGATTCCCCGCCTCTGATTCCCCATGTCTGATTCACCACCTCTGATTCGCCACCTCAGATTCCCCATATCTGATTCCCTGCCTCTGTTTCCCCGCCTCTGATTCCCCGCCTCTGATTCCCCATATCTGATTCCCCGCCTCTGATTCCCCATATCTGATTCCCCGCCTCTGATTCCCCATCTCTGATTCCCGGAATCTGATTCCCCACCTCTGATTCCTGTCCTCTGATTCCCGGCCTCTGATTCCCGGCCTCTGATTCCCGGCCTCTGATTCCCCGCTTCTGATTCTGATTCCCTGCCTCTGATTCCCCATCTCTGATTCGGCACATCTGATTCCCTGCCTCTTATTCCCCGCCTCTGTTTCCCCGCCTCTGATTCCCTTCCTCTGATTCCCCATATCTCATTCCCCGCCTCAGATTCCCCATCTCTGATTCCCGGACTCTGATTCCCCACCTCTGAATCACCGCCTCTGATTCCCCAGCTCTGATTCCCCGCCTCTGATTCCCCGTGTCTGATTCCCCGCCTCTGATTCCCCAGCTCTGATTCCCAGCCTGTGATTCCCCGTGTTTATTTCCCTGCCTCTGATTCCCCATCCCTGATTCCCCGCCTCTGATTCCCTTCCTCTGTTACCCCATCTCTGATTCCCCGCCTCTGATTCTCCGTGTCTGATTCCCCGCCTTTGAGTCCCTTCCTCTGATTCCCCATCTCTGATTCACCACCTCTGATTCTCCATCTCTGATTCCCCGCGTCTGATTCCCTGCCTCTGATTCCACGCCTCTGATTCCCCATCTCTGATTCACCACCTCTGATTCCCCACCTATGATTCCCCAACTCTGATTCCCCGCCTCTGATTCGCCAGCTATGATACCCCACCTCCTATTCCCCGCGTCTGAATCCCTGCGTCTGATTCCACGCCTCTGATGCCCCATCTCTGATTCATCACCTCTGATTCCCTGCGTCTGATTCCCCGACTCTGATTACACATCTCTGATTTGGCACATCTGATTCCCTGCCTCTGATTCCCCGCCTCTGATTCCCCGCCTTTGATTCCCCATCTCTGAATCACCACCTCTGATTCCCCACCTATGAGTCCCCATATCTGAATCCCCGCCTCTGTTTCCCCGCCTCTGATTCCCCGCCTCTGATTCCCCATATCTGATTCCCCACCTCTGATTCCCCAACTCTGATTCCCCGCCTCTGATTCGCCAGCTATGATTCCCCGCCTCTGATTCCCCGCGTCTGATTCCCTGCCTCTGATTCCCCGCCTCTAATTCCCCATCTCTGATTCACCACCTCTGATTCGCTGCGTCTGATTCCCTGCCTCTGATTCCCCAGCTCTGATTCCCAGCCTGTGATTCCCCGTGTTTATTTCCCTGCCTCTGATTCCCCATCCCTGATTCCCCGCCTCTGATTCCCTTCCTCTGTTACCCCATCTCTGATTCCCCGCCTCTGATTCTCCGTGTCTGATTCCCCGCCTTTGAGTCCCTTCCTCTGATTCCCCATCTCTGATTCACCACCTCTGATTCTCCATCTCTGATTCCCCGCGTCTGATTCCCTGCGTCTGATTCCACGCCTCTGATGCCCCATCTCTGATTCATCACCTCTGATTCCCTGCGTCTGATTCCCCGACTCTGATTACACATCTCTGATTCCCCATCTCTGATTCCCCAATTCTGATTCCCCGCCTCTGATTCCCCAGCTCAGATTCCCCGCCTCTGATTCCCAACCTCTGATTCCCCACCTCTGGTTCCCCATATCTGATTCCCCACCTCTGATTCCCCAACTCTGATTCCCCGCCTCTGATTCCCCAACTCTGATACCCCGCCTCTGATTCCCCGTGTTTGATTCCCTGCCTCTGATTCCCCGCCTCTGATTCCCCATCTCTGGTTCACCGCCTTTGATTTGCCACCTCTGATTCCCCATATCTGATTCCCCGCCTCTGTTTCCCCGCCTCTGATTCCCCGCCTCTGATTCCCCATATCTCATTCCCGCCTCTGATTCCCCATCTCTGATTCCCGGACTCTGATTCCCCATTTCTGATTCCCGGACTCTGATTCCCCACCTCTGATTCCCAGCCTCTTATTCCCGGCATCTGATTACCGGCCTCTGATTCCCGGCCTCTGATTCCCCGCTTCTGTTTCTGATTCCCTGCCTCTGATACCCCGCCTCTGATTCCCCATCTCTGATTCACCACCTCTGATTCCCAACCTATGATTCCCCATATCTGATTCCCCGCCTCTGTTCCCCGCCTCTGATTCCCCGCCTCTGATTCCCCATATCTGATTCCCCACCTCTGATTCCCCAACTCTGATTCCCCGCCTCTGATTCGCCAGCTATGATTCCCCGCCTCTGATTCCCCGCGTCTGATTCCCTGCCTCTGATTCCCCGCCTCTAATTCCCCATCTCTGATTCACCACCTCTGATTCGCTGCGTCTGATTCCCTGCCTCTGATTTCCCATCTCTGATTCCCCATCTCTGATTCCCCAATTCTGATTCCCCGCCTCTGATTCCCCAGCTCTGATTCCCCAAATCTGAATCCCCGCCTCAGATTCCCCAGCTCTGATTCCCCGCCTCTGATTCCCCGTATCTGATTCCCGGCCTCTGATTCCCCAGCTCCGATTCCCAGCCTGTGATTCCCCGTGTTTGATTCCCTGCCTCTGATTCCCTGCCTCTGATTCCCAATCTCTGATTCACCGCCTCTGATTCCCCACCTCTGATTCCCCATATCTGATTCCCTGCCTCTGATTCCCCGGCCTCTGATTCCCGGCCTCTGATACCCCGCTTCTGATTCTGATTCCCTGCCTCTGATTCCCAATCTCTGATTCCCCATCTCTGATTCCCCACATCTGATTCCCTGCCTATGATTCCCCGCCTCTGATTCCCCGCCTCTGATTCCCCGCCCCTGATTCCCCACCTCTGATTACCCATATCTGATTCCCCGCCTCTGTTTCCCTGCCTCTGATTCCCCGCCTCTGATTCCCCATATCTAATTCCACGCCTCTTATTCCCCAACTCTGATCCCCCGCCTCTGATTCCCCAGCTCTGCTTCCCCGCCTCTGATTCCCCGCCTCTGATTCCCTGCCTGTTATTCCCCGCATCTGATTCCCCATCTCTGATTCACCACCTCTGATTCCCCAACTATGATTCCCCATATCTGACTCCCCGCCTCTAATTCCCCGCCTCTGATTCCCCACCTCTGATTCCCCATCTCTGATTCCCCGCCTCTGATTCCCCATTTCTGATTCCCCGCCTCTGAGTCCCTTCCTCTGATTCCCCATCTCCGATTTACCACCTCTGATTCCCCATCTCTGAATCCCCGCGTCTGATTCCCTGCCTCTGATTCCCCGCCTCTGATTCCCCATCTCTGATACACCACCTCTGATTCCCCACATATGAGTCCCCATATCTGATTCCCCGAATCAGTTTCACCGCCTCTGATTCCCCGCCTCTGATTCCCCATATCTGATTCCCCACCTCTGATTCCCCAACTCTGATTCCCCGCCTCTGATTCGCCAGCTATGAATCCCTGCCTCTGATTCCCCGCGGCTGAATCCCTGCCTCTGATTCCCCGCCTCTGATTCCCTGTGTTTGATTCCCTGCCTCTGATTCCCCGCCTCTGATTCCCCATGTCTGATTCACCGCCTCTGATTCGCCACCTCAGATTCCCCATATCTGATTCCCTGCCTCTGTTTCCCCGCCTCTGATTCCCCGCCTCTGATTCCCCATATCTGATTCCCCGCCTCTGATTCCCCATATCTGATTCTCCGCCTCTGATACCCCATCTCTGATTCCCCGCCTCTGATTCCCCAACTCTGATACCCCATCTTTGATTCACCACCTCTGATTCTCCATCTCTGATTCCCCGCGTCTGATTCCCTGCCTCTGATTCCCCGCCTCTGATTCCCCATATCTGATTCCCCACCTCTGATTCCCTGCGTCTGATTCCCCGACTCTGATTACACATCTCTGATTCCCCATCTCTGATTCCCCAATTCTGATTCCCTGCCTCTGATTCCCCAGCTCAGATTCCCCGCCTCTGATTCCCCATCTCTGATTCCCCACCTCTGATTCCTGTCCTCTGATTCCCGGCCTCTGATTCCCGGCCTCTGATTCCCGGCCTCTGATTCCCCGCTTCTGATTCTGATTCCCTGCCTCTGATTCCCCATCTCTGATTCGGCACATCTGATTCACTGCCTCTGATTCCCCGCCTCTGTTTCCCCGCCTCTGATTCCCTTCCTCTGATTCCCCATATCTCATTCCCCGCCTCTGATTCCCCATCTCTGATTCCCGGACTCTGATTCCCCACCTCTGAATCCCCGCCTCTGATTCCCTAGCTCTGATTCCCCGCCTCTGATTCCCCGTGTCTGATTCCCTGCCTCTGATTCCCCGCCTCTGTTTCCCCGCCTCTGATTCCCGTCCTCTGATTCCCCATATCTCATTCCCCGCCTCTGATTCCCCATCTCTGATTCCCGGACTCTGATTCCCCACCTCTGAATCCCCGCCTCTGATTCCCTAGCTCTGATTCCCCGCCTCTGATTCCCCGTGTCTGATTCCTTGCCTCTGATTCCCCGCCTCTGTTTCCCCGCCTCTGATTCCCGTCCTCTGATTCCCCATATCTCATTCCCCGCCTCTAATTCCCCACCTCTGATTCCCCATCTCTGATTCCCCGCCTCTGATTCCCCATTTCTGATTCCCCGCCTCTGAGTCCCTTCCTCTGATTCCCCATCTCTGATTCACCACCTCTGATTCCCCATCTCTGATTCCCCGCCTCTGATTCCCCATTTCTGATTCCCCGCCTCTGAGTCCCTTCCTCTGATTCCCCGCCTCTGATTCCCCACCTCTGATTCCCCATCTCTGATTCCCCGCCTCTGATTCCCCATTTCTGATTCCCCGCCTCTGAGTCCCTTCCTCTGATTCCCCATCTCTGATTCACCACCTCTGATTCCCCATCTCTGAATCCCCAGCTCTGATTCCCCGCCTCTGATTCCCCGTATCTGATTCCCGGCCTCTGATTCCCCAGCTCCGATTCCCAGCCTGTGATTCCCCGTGTTTGATTCCCTGCCTCTGATTCCCTGCCTCTGATTCCCAATCTCTGATTCACCGCCTCTGATTCCCCACCTCTGATTCCCCATATCTGATTCCCTGCCTCTGATTCCCCGGCCTCTGATTCCCGGCCTCTGATACCCCGCTTCTGATTCTGATTCCCTGCCTCTGATTCCCAATCTCTGATTCCCCATCTCTGATTCCCCACATCTGATTCCCTGCCTATGATTCCCCGCCTCTGATTCCCCGCCTCTGATTCCCCGCCCCTGATTCCCCACCTCTGATTACCCATATCTGATTCCCCGCCTCTGTTTCCCTGCCTCTGATTCCCCGCCTCTGATTCCCCATATCTAATTCCACGCCTCTTATTCCCCAACTCTGATCCCCCGCCTCTGATTCCCCAGCTCTGCTTCCCCGCCTCTGATTCCCCGCCTCTGATTCCCTGCCTGTTATTCCCCGCATCTGATTCCCCATCTCTGATTCACCACCTCTGATTCCCCAACTATGATTCCCCATATCTGACTCCCCGCCTCTAATTCCCCGCCTCTGATTCCCCACCTCTGATTCCCCATCTCTGATTCCCCGCCTCTGATTCCCCATTTCTGATTCCCCGCCTCTGAGTCCCTTCCTCTGATTCCCCATCTCTGATTTACCACCTCTGATTCCCCATCTCTGAATCCCCGCGTCTGATTCCCTGCCTCTGATTCCCCGCCTCTGATTCCCCATCTCTGATACACCACCTCTGATTCCCCACATATGAGTCCCCATATCTGATTCCCCGAATCAGTTTCACCGCCTCTGATTCCCCGCCTCTGATTCCCCATATCTGATTCCCCACCTCTGATTCCCCAACTCTGATTCCCCGCCTCTGATTCGCCAGCTATGAATCCCTGCCTCTGATTCCCCGCGGCTGAATCCCTGCCTCTGATTCCCCGCCTCTGATTCCCTGTGTTTGATTCCCTGCCTCTGATTCCCCGCCTCTGATTCCCCATGTCTGATTCACCGCCTCTGATTCGCCACCTCAGATTCCCCATATCTGATTCCCTGCCTCTGTTTCCCCGCCTCTGATTCCCCGCCTCTGATTCCCCATATCTGATTCCCCGCCTCTGATTCCCCATATCTGATTCTCCGCCTCTGATACCCCATCTCTGATTCCCCGCCTCTGATTCCCCAACTCTGATACCCCATCTTTGATTCACCACCTCTGATTCTCCATCTCTGATTCCCCGCGTCTGATTCCCTGCCTCTGATTCCCCGCCTCTGATTCCCCATATCTGATTCCCCACCTCTGATTCCCTGCGTCTGATTCCCCGACTCTGATTACACATCTCTGATTCCCCATCTCTGATTCCCCAATTCTGATTCCCTGCCCCTGATTCCCCAGCTCAGATTCCCCGCCTCTGATTCCCCATCTCTGATTCCCCACCTCTGATTCCTGTCCTCTGATTCCCGGCCTCTGATTCCCGGCCTCTGATTCCCGGCCTCTGATTCCCCGCTTCTGATTCTGATTCCCTGCCTCTGATTCCCCATCTCTGATTCGGCACATCTGATTCACTGCCTCTGATTCCCCGCCTCTGTTTCCCCGCCTCTGATTCCCTTCCTCTGATTCCCCATATCTCATTCCCCGCCTCTGATTCCCCATCTCTGATTCCCGGACTCTGATTCCCCACCTCTGAATCCCCGCCTCTGATTCCCTAGCTCTGATTCCCCGCCTCTGATTCCCCGTGTCTGATTCCCTGCCTCTGATTCCCCGCCTCTGTTTCCCCGCCTCTGATTCCCGTCCTCTGATTCCCCATATCTCATTCCCCGCCTCTGATTCCCCATCTCTGATTCCCGGACTCTGATTCCCCACCTCTGAATTCCCGCCTCTGATTCCCCCGCTCTGATTCCCCGCCTCTGATTCCCTGTGTTTGATTCCCTGCCTCTGATTCCCCGCCTCTGATTCCCCATGTCTGATTCACCACCTCTGATTCGCCACCTCAGATTCCCCATATCTGATTCCCTGCCTCTGTTTCCCCGCCTCTGATTCCCCGCCTCTGATTCCCCATATCTGATTCCCCGCCTCTGATTCCCCATATCTGATTCCCCGCCTCTGATTCCCCATCTCTGATTCCCGGAATCTGATTCCCCACCTCTGATTCCTGTCCTCTGATTCCCGGCCTCTGATTCCCGGCCTCTGATTCCCGGCCTCTGATTCCCCGCTTCTGATTCTGATTCCCTGCCTCTGATTCCCCATCTCTGATTCGGCACATCTGATTCCCTGCCTCTTATTCCCCGCCTCTGTTTCCCCGCCTCTGATTCCCTTCCTCTGATTCCCCATATCTCATTCCCCGCCTCAGATTCCCCATCTCTGATTCCCGGACTCTGATTCCCCACCTCTGAATCACCGCCTCTGATTCCCCAGTTCTGATTCCCCGCCTCTGATTCCCCGTGTCTGATTCCCCGCCTCTGATTCCCCAGCTCTGATTCCCAGCCTGTGATTCCCCGTGTTTATTTCCCTGCCTCTGATTCCCCATCCCTGATTCCCCGCCTCTGATTCCCTTCCTCTGTTACCCCATCTCTGATTCCCCGCCTCTGATTCTCCGTGTCTGATTCCCCGCCTTTGAGTCCCTTCCTCTGATTCCCCATCTCTGATTCACCACCTCTGATTCTCCATCTCTGATTCCCCGCGTCTGATTCCCTGCCTCTGATTCCACGCCTCTGATTCCCCATCTCTGATTCACCACCTCTGATTCCCCACCTATGATTCCCCAACTCTGATTCCCCGCCTCTGATTCGCCAGCTATGATACCCCACCTCCTATTCCCCGCGTCTGAATCCCTGCGTCTGATTCCACGCCTCTGATGCCCCATCTCTGATTCATCACCTCTGATTCCCTGCGTCTGATTCCCCGACTCTGATTACACATCTCTGATTCGGCACATCTGATTCCCTGCCTCTGATTCCCCGCCTCTGATTCCCCGCCTTTGATTCCCCATCTCTGAATCACCACCTCTGATTCCCCACCTATGAGTCCCCATATCTGAATCCCCGCCTCTGTTTCCCCGCCTCTGATTCCCCGCCTCTGATTCCCCATATCTGATTCCCCACCTCTGATTCCCCAACTCTGATTCCCCGCCTCTGATTCGCCAGCTATGATTCCCCGCCTCTGATTCCCCGCGTCTGAATCCCTGCGTCTGATTCCACGCCTCTGATGCCCCATCTCTGATTCATCACCTCTGATTCCCTGCGTCTGATTCCCCGACTCTGATTACACATCTCTGATTCCCCATCTCTGATTCCCCAATTCTGATTCCCCGCCTCTGATTCCCCAGCTCAGATTCCCCGCCTCTGATTCCCAACCTCTGATTCCCCACCTCTGGTTCCCCATATCTGATTCCCCACCTCTGATTCCCCAACTCTGATTCCCCGCCTCTGATTCCCCAACTCTGATACCCCGCCTCTGATTCCCCGTGTTTGATTCCCTGCCTCTGATTCCCCGCCTCTGATTCCCCATCTCTGGTTCACCGCCTTTGATTTGCCACCTCTGATTCCCCATATCTGATTCCCCGCCTCTGTTTCCCCGCCTCTGATTCCCCGCCTCTGATTCCCCATATCTCATTCCCGCCTCTGATTCCCCATCTCTGATTCCCGGACTCTGATTCCCCATTTCTGATTCCCGGACTCTGATTCCCCACCTCTGATTCCCAGCCTCTTATTCCCGGCATCTGATTACCGGCCTCTGATTCCCGGCCTCTGATTCCCCGCTTCTGTTTCTGATTCCCTGCCTCTGATACCCCGCCTCTGATTCCCCATCTCTGATTCACCACCTCTGATTCCCAACCTATGATTCCCCATATCTGATTCCCCGCCTCTGTTCCCCGCCTCTGATTCCCCGCCTCTGATTCCCCATATCTGATTCCCCACCTCTGATTCCCCAACTCTGATTCCCCGCCTCTGATTCGCCAGCTATGATTCCCCGCCTCTGATTCCCCGCGTCTGATTCCCTGCCTCTGATTCCCCGCCTCTAATTCCCCATCTCTGATTCACCACCTCTGATTCGCTGCGTCTGATTCCCTGCCTCTGATTTCCCATCTCTGATTCCCCATCTCTGATTCCCCAATTCTGATTCCCCGCCTCTGATTCCCCAGCTCTGATTCCCCAAATCTGAATCCCCGCCTCAGATTCCCCAGCTCTGATTCCCCGCCTCTGATTCCCCGTATCTGATTCCCGGCCTCTGATTCCCCAGCTCCGATTCCCAGCCTGTGATTCCCCGTGTTTGATTCCCTGCCTCTGATTCCCTGCCTCTGATTCCCAATCTCTGATTCACCGCCTCTGATTCCCCACCTCTGATTCCCCATATCTGATTCCCTGCCTCTGATTCCCCGGCCTCTGATTCCCGGCCTCTGATACCCCGCTTCTGATTCTGATTCCCTGCCTCTGATTCCCAATCTCTGATTCCCCATCTCTGATTCCCCACATCTGATTCCCTGCCTATGATTCCCCGCCTCTGATTCCCCGCCTCTGATTCCCCGCCCCTGATTCCCCACCTCTGATTACCCATATCTGATTCCCCGCCTCTGTTTCCCTGCCTCTGATTCCCCGCCTCTGATTCCCCATATCTAATTCCACGCCTCTTATTCCCCAACTCTGATCCCCCGCCTCTGATTCCCCAGCTCTGCTTCCCCGCCTCTGATTCCCCGCCTCTGATTCCCTGCCTGTTATTCCCCGCATCTGATTCCCCATCTCTGATTCACCACCTCTGATTCCCCAACTATGATTCCCCATATCTGACTCCCCGCCTCTAATTCCCCGCCTCTGATTCCCCACCTCTGATTCCCCATCTCTGATTCCCCGCCTCTGATTCCCCATTTCTGATTCCCCGCCTCTGAGTCCCTTCCTCTGATTCCCCATCTCTGATTTACCACCTCTGATTCCCCATCTCTGAATCCCCGCGTCTGATTCCCTGCCTCTGATTCCCCGCCTCTGATTCCCCATCTCTGATACACCACCTCTGATTCCCCACATATGAGTCCCCATATCTGATTCCCCGAATCAGTTTCACCGCCTCTGATTCCCTGCCTCTGATTCCCTGCCTCTGATTCCCAATCTCTGATTCACCGCCTCTGATTCCCCACCTCTGATTCCCCATATCTGATTCCCTGCCTCTGATTCCCCGGCCTCTGATTCCCGGCCTCTGATACCCCGCTTCTGATTCTGATTCCCTGCCTCTGATTCCCAATCTCTGATTCCCCATCTCTGATTCCCCACATCTGATTCCCTGCCTATGATTCCCCGCCTCTGATTCCCCGCCTCTGATTCCCCGCCCCTGATTCCCCACCTCTGATTACCCATATCTGATTCCCCGCCTCTGTTTCCCTGCCTCTGATTCCCCGCCTCTGATTCCCCATATCTAATTCCACGCCTCTTATTCCCCAACTCTGATCCCCCGCCTCTGATTCCCCAGCTCTGCTTCCCCGCCTCTGATTCCCCGCCTCTGATTCCCTGCCTGTTATTCCCCGCATCTGATTCCCCATCTCTGATTCACCACCTCTGATTCCCCAACTATGATTCCCCATATCTGACTCCCCGCCTCTAATTCCCCGCCTCTGATTCCGCACCTCTGATTCCCCATCTCTGATTCCCCGCCTCTGATTCCCCATTTCTGATTCCCCGCCTCTGAGTCCCTTCCTCTGATTCCCCATCTCTGATTTACCACCTCTGATTCCCCATCTCTGAATCCCCGCGTCTGATTCCCTGCCTCTGATTCCCCGCCTCTGATTCCCCATCTCTGATACACCACCTCTGATTCCCCACATATGAGTCCCCATATCTGATTCCCCGAATCAGTTTCACCGCCTCTGATTCCCCGCCTCTGATTCCCCATATCTGATTCCCCACCTCTGATTCCCCAACTCTGATTCCCCGCCTCTGATTCGCCAGCTATGAATCCCTGCCTCTGATTCCCCGCGGCTGAATCCCTGCCTCTGATTCCCCGCCTCTGATTCCCTGTGTTTGATTCCCTGCCTCTGATTCCCCGCCTCTGATTCCCCATGTCTGATTCACCGCCTCTGATTCGCCACCTCAGATTCCCCATATCTGATTCCCTGCCTCTGTTTCCCCGCCTCTGATTCCCCGCCTCTGATTCCCCATATCTGATTCCCCGCCTCTGATTCCCCATATCTGATTCTCCGCCTCTGATACCCCATCTCTGATTCCCCGCCTCTGATTCCCCAACTCTGATACCCCATCTTTGATTCACCACCTCTGATTCTCCATCTCTGATTCCCCGCGTCTGATTCCCTGCCTCTGATTCCCCGCCTCTGATTCCCCATATCTGATTCCCCACCTCTGATTCCCTGAGTCTGATTCCCCGACTCTGATTACACATCTCTGATTCCCCATCTCTGATTCCCCAATTCTGATTCCCTGCCTCTGATTCCCCAGCTCAGATTCCCCGCCTCTGATTCCCCATCTCTGATTCCCCACCTCTGATTCCTGTCCTCTGATTCCCGGCCTCTGATTCCCGGCCTCTGATTCCCGGCCTCTGATTCCCCGCTTCTGATTCTGATTCCCTGCCTCTGATTCCCCATCTCTGATTCGGCACATCTGATTCACTGCCTCTGATTCCCCGCCTCTGTTTCCCCGCCTCTGATTCCCTTCCTCTGATTCCCCATATCTCATTCCCCGCCTCTGATTCCCCATCTCTGATTCCCGGACTCTGATTCCCCACCTCTGAATCCCCGCCTCTGATTCCCTAGCTCTGATTCCCCGCCTCTGATTCCCCGTGTCTGATTCCCTGCCTCTGATTCCCCGCCTCTGTTTCCCCGCCTCTGATTCCCGTCCTCTGATTCCCCATATCTCATTCCCCGCCTCTGATTCCCCATCTCTGATTCCCGGACTCTGATTCCCCACCTCTGAATCCCCGCCTCTGATTCCCTAGCTCTGATTCCCCGCCTCTGATTCCCCGTGTCTGATTCCTTGCCTCTGATTCCCCGCCTCTGTTTCCCCGCCTCTGATTCCCGTCCTCTGATTCCCCATATCTCATTCCCCGCCTCTAATTCCCCACCTCTGATTCCCCATCTCTGATTCCCCGCCTCTGATTCCCCATTTCTGATTCCCCGCCTCTGAGTCCCTTCCTCTGATTCCCCATCTCTGATTCACCACCTCTGATTCCCCATCTCTGATTCCCCGCCTCTGATTCCCCATTTCTGATTCCCCGCCTCTGAGTCCCTTCCTCTGATTCCCCGCCTCTGATTCCCCACCTCTGATTCCCCATCTCTGATTCCCCGCCTCTGATTCCCCATTTCTGATTCCCCGCCTCTGAGTCCCTTCCTCTGATTCCCCATCTCTGATTCACCACCTCTGATTCCCCATCTCTGAATCCCCGCGTCTGATTCCCTGCCTCTGATTCCCCGCCTCTGATTCCCCATCTCTGATACACCACCTCTGATTCCCCACATATGAGTCCCCATATCAGATTCCCCGAATCAGTTTCACCGCCTCTGATTCCCCGCCTCTGATTCCCCATATCTGATTCCCCGCGTCTGATTCGCCAGCTATGAATCCCTGCCTCTGATTCCCCGCGTCTGAATCCCTGCCTCTGATTCCCCGCCTCTGATTCCCTGTGTTTGATTCCCTGCCTCTGATTCCCCGCCTCTGATTCCCCATGTCTGATTCACCGCCTCTGATTCGCCACCTCAGATTCCCCATATCTGATTCCCTGCCTCTGTTTCCCGGCCTCTGATTCCCCGCCTCTGATTCCCCATATCTGATTCCCCGCCTCTGATTCCCCATATCTGATTCCCCGCGTCTGAATCCCTGCGTCTGATTCCACGCCTCTGATGCCCCATCTCTGATTCATCACCTCTGATTCCCTGCGTCTGATTCCCCGACTCTGATTACACATCTCTGATTCCCCATCTCTGATTCCCCAATTCTGATTCCCCGCCTCTGATTCCCCAGCTCAGATTCCCCGCCTCTGATTCCCAACCTCTGATTCCCCACCTCTGGTTCCCCATATCTGATTCCCCGCCTCTGTTTCCCCGCCTCTGATTCCCCATCTCTGATTCACAGCCTCTGATTCCCCACCTCTGATTCCCCATATCTGATTCCCGGCCTCTGATTCCCAGCCTCTGATTCCCGGCCTCTGATACCCCGCTTCTGATTCTGATTCCCTGCCTCTGATTCCCCATCTCTGATTCCCCACGTCTGATTCCCTGCCTATGATTCCCCTCCTCTGATTCCCCGCATCTGATTCCCCGCCCCTGATTCCCCACGTCTGATTACCCATATCTGATTCCCCGCCTCTGTTTCCCCGCCTCTGATTCCCCGCCTCTGATTCCCCATCTCTGATTCACCGCCTCTTATTCCCCAACTCTGATTTCCCACCTCTGATTCCCCAGCTCTGATTCCCCGCCTCTGATTCCCCGCGTCTGATTCCCTGCCTCTAATTCCCCGCCTCTGATTCCCATCTCTGATTCACCACCTCTGATTCCCCAACTCTGATACCCCATATCTAACTCCCCGCCTCTAATTCCCCACGTCTGATTCCCCGCCTCTGATTCCCCATCTCTGATTCCCCGCCTCTGATTCCACATCTCTGATTCCCCGCCTATGATTCCCCGTGTCTGATTCCCCGCCTCTGAGTCCCTTCCTCTGATTCCCCATCTCTGATTCACCACCTCTGATTCCCCGCCTCTGATTCCCCGCCTCTGATTCCCCATCTCTGATTTACAACCTCTGAATCGCCGCATCTGATTCACCACCGCTGATTCCCCGCCTCTGATTCCTCATCTCTGATTCCCGGCCTCTGATACCCCATCTCTGATTCCCGGCCTCTGATTCCCGGCCTCTGATTCCCGGCCTCTCATTCCCGGCCTCTGATTCCCTGCCTCTGATTCCCTGCCTCTGATTCCCCGCCTCTGATTCCCTGCCTCTGATTCCCCGTCACCGATTCTGCACATCTGATTCCCTGCCTCTGATTCCCTGCCTCTGATTCCCCGCCTCTGTTTCCCCATATCTGATTCCCCACCTCTGATTCCCCAACTCTGATTCCCCGCCTCTGATTCCCCAACTCTGATACCCCGCCTCTGATTCCCCGTGTTTGATTCCCTGCCTCTGATTCCCCGCCTCTGATTCCCCATCTCTGGTTCACCGCCTTTGATTTGCCACCTCTGATTCCCCATATCTGATTCCCCGCCTCTGTTTCCCCGCCTCTGATTCCCCGCCTCTGATTCCCCATATCTCATTCCCGCCTCTGATTCCCCATCTCTGATTCCCGGACTCTGATTCCCCATTTCTGATTCCCGGACTCTGATTCCCCACCTCTGATTCCCAGCCTCTTATTCCCGGCATCTGATTACCGGCCTCTGATTCCCGGCCTCTGATTCCCCGCTTCTGTTTCTGATTCCCTGCCTCTGATACCCCGCCTCTGATTCCCCATCTCTGATTCACCACCTCTGATTCCCAACCTATGATTCCCCATATCTGATTCCCCGCCTCTGTTCCCCGCCTCTGATTCCCCACCTCTGATTCCCCATATCTGATTCCCCACCTCTGATTCCCCAACTCTGATTCCCCGCCTCTGATTCGCCAGCTATGATTCCCCGCCTCTGATTCCCCGCGTCTGATTCCCTGCCTCTGATTCCCCGCCTCTAATTCCCCATCTCTGATTCACCACCTCTGATTCGCTGCGTCTGATTCCCTGCCTCTGATTTCCCATCTCTGATTCCCCATCTCTGATTCCCCAATTCTGATTCCCCGCCTCTGATTCCCCAGCTCTGATTCCCCAAATCTGAATCCCCGCCTCAGATTCCCCAGCTCTGATTCCCCGCCTCTGATTCCCCGTATCTGATTCCCGGCCTCTGATTCCCCAGCTCCGATTCCCAGCCTGTGATTCCCCGTGTTTGATTCCCTGCCTCTGATTCCCTGCCTCTGATTCCCAATCTCTGATTCACCGCCTCTGATTCCCCACCTCTGATTCCCCATATCTGATTCCCTGCCTCTGATTCCCCGGCCTCTGATTCCCGGCCTCTGATACCCCGCTTCTGATTCTGATTCCCTGCCTCTGATTCCCAATCTCTGATTCCCCATCTGTGATTCCCCACATCTGATTCCCTGCCTATGATTCCCCGCCTCTGATTCCCCGCCTCTGATTCCCCGCCCCTGATTCCCCACCTCTGATTACCCATATCTGATTCCCCGCCTCTGTTTCCCTGCCTCTGATTCCCCGCCTCTGATTCCCCATATCTAATTCCACGCCTCTTATTCCCCAACTCTGATCCCCCGCCTCTGATTCCCCAGCTCTGCTTCCCCGCCTCTGATTCCCCGCCTCTGATTCCCTGCCTGTTATTCCCCGCATCTGATTCCCCATCTCTGATTCACCACCTCTGATTCCCCAACTATGATTCCCCATATCTGACTCCCCGCCTCTAATTCCCCGCCTCTGATTCCCCACCTCTGATTCCCCATCTCTGATTCCCCGCCTCTGATTCCCCATTTCTGATTCCCCGCCTCTGAGTCCCTTCCTCTGATTCCCCATCTCTGATTTACCACCTCTGATTCCCCATCTCTGAATCCCCGCGTCTGATTCCCTGCCTCTGATTCCCCGCCTCTGATTCCCCATCTCTGATACACCACCTCTGATTCCCCACATATGAGTCCCCATATCTGATTCCCCGAATCAGTTTCACCGCCTCTGATTCCCCGCCTCTGATTCCCCATATCTGATTCCCCACCTCTGATTCCCCAACTCTGATTCCCCGCCTCTGATTCGCCAGCTATGAATCCCTGCCTCTGATTCCCCGCGGCTGAATCCCTGCCTCTGATTCCCCGCCTCTGATTCCCTGTGTTTGATTCCCTGCCTCTGATTCCCCGCCTCTGATTCCCCATGTCTGATTCACCGCCTCTGATTCGCCACCTCAGATTCCCCATATCTGATTCCCTGCCTCTGTTTCCCCGCCTCTGATTCCCCGCCTCTGATTCCCCATATCTGATTCCCCGCCTCTGATTCCCCATATCTGATTCTCCGCCTCTGATACCCCATCTCTGATTCCCCGCCTCTGATTCCCCAACTCTGATACCCCATCTTTGATTCACCACCTCTGATTCTCCATCTCTGATTCCCCGCGTCTGATTCCCTGCCTCTGATTCCCCGCCTCTGATTCCCCATATCTGATTCCCCACCTCTGATTCCCTGCGTCTGATTCCCCGACTCTGATTACACATCTCTGATTCCCCATCTCTGATTCCCCAATTCTGATTCCCTGCCTCTGATTCCCCAGCTCAGATTCCCCGCCTCTGATTCCCCATCTCTGATTCCCCACCTCTGATTCCTGTCCTCTGATTCCCGGCCTCTGATTCCCGGCCTCTGATTCCCGGCCTCTGATTCCCCGCTTCTGATTCTGATTCCCTGCCTCTGATTCCCCATCTCTGATTCGGCACATCTGATTCACTGCCTCTGATTCCCCGCCTCTGTTTCCCCGCCTCTGATTCCCTTCCTCTGATTCCCCATATCTCATTCCCCGCCTCTGATTCCCCATCTCTGATTCCCGGACTCTGATTCCCCACCTCTGAATCCCCGCCTCTGATTCCCTAGCTCTGATTCCCCGCCTCTGATTCCCCGTGTCTGATTCCCTGCCTCTGATTCCCCGCCTCTGTTTCCCCGCCTCTGATTCCCGTCCTCTGATTCCCCATATCTCATTCCCCGCCTCTGATTCCCCATCTCTGATTCCCGGACTCTGATTCCCCACCTCTGAATTCCCGCCTCTGATTCCCCCGCTCTGATTCCCCGCCTCGATTCCCTGTGTTTGATTCCCTGCCTCTGATTCCCCGCCACTGATTCCCCATGTCTGATTCACCACCTCTGATTCGCCACCTCAGATTCCCCATATCTGATTCCCTGCCTCTGTTTCCCCGCCTCTGATTCCCCGCCTCTGATTCCCCATATCTGATTCCCCGCCTCTGATTCCCCATATCTGATTCCCCGCCTCTGATTCCCCATCTCTGATTCCCGGAATCTGATTCCCCACCTCTGATTCCTGTCCTCTGATTCCCGGCCTCTGATTCCCGGCCTCTGATTCCCGGCCTCTGATTCCCCGCTTCTGATTCTGATTCCCTGCCTCTGATTCCCCATCTCTGATTCGGCACATCTGATTCCCTGCCTCTTATTCCCCGCCTCTGTTTCCCCGCCTCTGATTCCCTTCCTCTGATTCCCCATATCTCATTCCCCGCCTCAGATTCCCCATCTCTGATTCCCGGACTCTGATTCCCCACCTCTGAATCACCGCCTCTGATTCCCCAGCTCTGATTCCCCGCCTCTGATTCCCCGTGTCTGATTCCCCGCCTCTGATTCCCCAGCTCTGATTCCCAGCCTGTGATTCCCCGTGTTTATTTCCCTGCCTCTGATTCCCCATCCCTGATTCCCCGCCTCTGATTCCCTTCCTCTGTTACCCCATCTCTGATTCCCCGCCTCTGATTCTCCGTGTCTGATTCCCCGCCTTTGAGTCCCTTCCTCTGATTCCCCATCTCTGATTCACCACCTCTGATTCTCCATCTCTGATTCCCCGCGTCTGATTCCCTGCCTCTGATTCCACGCCTCTGATTCCCCATCTCTGATTCACCACCTCTGATTCCCCACCTATGATTCCCCAACTCTGATTCCCCGCCTCTGATTCGCCAGCTATGATACCCCACCTCCTATTCCCCGCGTCTGAATCCCTGCGTCTGATTCCACGCCTCTGATGCCCCATCTCTGATTCATCACCTCTGATTCCCTGCGTCTGATTCCCAGACTCTGATTACACATCTCTGATTCGGCACATCTGATTCCCTGCCTCTGATTCCCCGCCTCTGATTCCCCGCCTTTGATTCCCCATCTCTGAATCACCACCTCTGATTCCCCACCTATGAGTCCCCATATCTGAATCCCCGCCTCTGTTTCCCCGCCTCTGATTCCCCGCCTCTGATTCCCCATATCTGATTCCCCACCTCTGATTCCCCAACTCTGATTCCCCGCCTCTGATTCGCCAGCTATGATTCCCCGCCTCTGATTCCCCGCGTCTGAATCCCTGCGTCTGATTCCACGCCTCTGATGCCCCATCTCTGATTCATCACCTCTGATTCCCTGCGTCTGATTCCCCGACTCTGATTACACATCTCTGATTCCCCATCTCTGATTCCCCAATTCTGATTCCCCGCCTCTGATTCCCCAGCTCAGATTCCCCGCCTCTGATTCCCAACCTCTGATTCCCCACCTCTGGTTCCCCATATCTGATTCCCCACCTCTGATTCCCCAACTCTGATTCCCCGCCTCTGATTCCCCAACTCTGATACCCCGCCTCTGATTCCCCGTGTTTGATTCCCTGCCTCTGATTCCCCGCCTCTGATTCCCCATCTCTGGTTCACCGCCTTTGATTTGCCACCTCTGATTCCCCATATCTGATTCCCCGCCTCTGTTTCCCCGCCTCTGATTCCCCGCCTCTGATTCCCCATATCTCATTCCCGCCTCTGATTCCCCATCTCTGATTCCCGGACTCTGATTCCCCATTTCTGATTCCCGGACTCTGATTCCCCACCTCTGATTCCCAGCCTCTTATTCCCGGCATCTGATTACCGGCCTCTGATTCCCGGCCTCTGATTCCCCGCTTCTGTTTCTGATTCCCTGCCTCTGATACCCCGCCTCTGATTCCCCATCTCTGATTCACCACCTCTGATTCCCAACCTATGATTCCCCATATCTGATTCCCCGCCTCTGTTCCCCGCCTCTGATTCCCCGCCTCTGATTCCCCATATCTGATTCCCCACCTCTGATTCCCCAACTCTGATTCCCCGCCTCTGATTCGCCAGCTATGATTCCCTGCCTCTGATTCCCCGCGTCTGATTCCCTGCCTCTGATTCCCCGCCTCTAATTCCCCATCTCTGATTCACCACCTCTGATTCGCTGCGTCTGATTCCCCGCCTCTGATTCCCCAGCTCTGATTCCCCAAATCTGAATCCCCGCCTCAGATTCCCCAGCTCTGATACCCCGCCTCTGATTCCCCATCTCTGATTCACCACCTCTGATTCCCAACCTATGATTCCCCATATCTGATTCCCCGCCTCTGTTCCCCGCCTCTGATTCCCCGCCTCTGATTCCCCATATCTGATTCCCCACCTCTGATTCCCCAACTCTGATTCCCCGCCTCTGATTCGCCAGCTATGATTCCCTGCCTCTGATTCCCCGCGTCTGATTCCCTGCCTCTGATTCCCCGCCTCTAATTCCCCATCTCTGATTCACCACCTCTGATTCGCTGCGTCTGATTCCCCGCCTCTGATTCCCCAGCTCTGATTCCCCAAATCTGAATCCCCGCCTCTGATTCCCCAGCTCCGATTCACCAGCTCTGATTCCCAGTGTTTGATTCCCTGCCTCTGATTCCCTGCCTCTGATTCCCAATCTCTGATTCACCGCCTCTGATTCCCCACCTCTGATTCCCCATATCTGATTCCCTGCCTCTGATTCCCCGGCCTCTGATTCCCGGCCTCTGATACCCCGCTTCTGATTCTGATTCCCTGCCTCTGATTCCCAATCTCTGATTCCCCATCTCTGATTCCCCACATCTGATTCCCTGCCTATGATTCCCCGCCTCTGATTCCCCGCCTCTGATTCCCCGCCCCTGATTCCCCACCTCTGATTACCCATATCTGATTCCGCGCCTCTGTTTCCCTGCCTCTGATTCCCCGCCTCTGATTCCCCATATCTAATTCCACGCCTCTTATTCCCCAACTCTGATCCCCCGCCTCTGATTCCCTGTGTTTGATTCCCTGCCTCTGATTCCCCGCCTCTGATTCCCCATGTCTGATTCACCGCCTCTGATTCGCCACCTCAGATTCCCCATATCTGATTCCCTGCCTCTGTTTCCCCGCCTCTGATTCCCCGCCTCTGATTCCCCATATCTGATTCCCCGCCTCTGAT
The DNA here is from genome assembly GCF_036971445.1 of Narcine bancroftii. Lineage (NCBI taxonomy): Eukaryota > Metazoa > Chordata > Chondrichthyes > Torpediniformes > Narcinidae > Narcine > Narcine bancroftii. The sequence goes on from NW_027211894.1 coordinate 13,059,442, forward strand.
TCCCCATATCTGATTCTCCGCCTCTGATACCCCATCTCTGATTCCCCGCCTCTGATTCCCCAACTCTGATACCCCATCTTTGATTCACCACCTCTGATTCTCCATCTCTGATTCCCCACGTCTGATTCCCTGCCTCTGATTCCCCGCCTCTGATTCCCCATATCTGATTCCCCACCTCTGATTCCCTGCGTCTGATTCCCCGACTCTGATTACACATCTCTGATTCCCCATCTCTGATTCCCCAATTCTGATTCCCTGCCTCTGATTCCCCAGCTCAGATTCCCCGCCTCTGATTCCCCATCTCTGATTCCCCACCTCTGATTCCTGTCCTCTGATTCCCGGCCTCTGATTCCCGGCCTCTGATTCCCGGCCTCTGATTCCCCGCTTCTGATTCTGATTCCCTGCCTCTGATTCCCCATCTCTGATTCGGCACATCTGATTCACTGCCTCTGATTCCCCGCCTCTGTTTCCCCGCCTCTGATTCCCTTCCTCTGATTCCCCATATCTCATTCCCCGCCTCTGATTCCCCATCTCTGATTCCCGGACTCTGATTCCCCACCTCTGAATCCCCGCCTCTGATTCCCTAGCTCTGATTCCCCGCCTCTGATTCCCCGTGTCTGATTCCCTGCCTCTGATTCCCCGCCTCTGTTTCCCCGCCTCTGATTCCCGTCCTCTGATTCCCCACCTCTGAATTCCCGCCTCTGATTCCCCCGCTCTGATTCCCTGCCTCTGATTCCCTGTGTTTGATTCCCTGCCTCTGATTCCCCGCCTCTGATTCCCCATCTCTGATTCCCGGACTCTGATTCCCCACCTCTGAATTCCCGCCTCTGATTCCCCCGCTCTGATTCCCCGCCTCTGATTCCCTGTGTTTGATTCCCTGCCTCTGATTCCCCGCCTCTGATTCCCCATGTCTGATTCACCACCTCTGATTCGCCACCTCAGATTCCCCATATCTGATTCCCTGCCTCTGTTTCCCCGCCTCTGATTCCCCGCCTCTGATTCCCCGCCTCTGATTCCCCATCTCTGATTCCCGGAATCTGATTCCCCACCTCTGATTCCTGTCCTCTGATTCCCGGCCTCTGATTCCCGGCCTCTGATTCCCGGCCTCTGGTTCCCCGCTTCTGATTCTGATTCCCTGCCTCTGATTCCCCATCTCTGATTCGGCACATCTGATTCCCTGCCTCTTATTCCCCGCCTCTGTTTCCCCGCCTCTGATTCCCTTCCTCTGATTCCCCATATCTCATTCCCCGCCTCTGATTCCCCGCCTCTGATTCCCAGACTCTGATTCCCCACCTCTGAATCACCGCCTCTGATTCCCCAGCTCTGATTCCCCGCCTCTGATTCCCCGTGTCTGATTCCCCGCCTCTGATTCCCCAGCTCTGATTCCCAGCCTGTGATTCCCCGTGTTTATTTCCCTGCCTCTGATTCCCCATCCCTGATTCCCCGCCTCTGATTCCCTTCCTCTGTTACCCCATCTCTGATTCCCCGCCTCTGATTCTCCGTGTCTGATTCCCCGCCTTTGAGTCCCTTCCTCTGATTCCCCATCTCTGATTCACCACCTCTGATTCTCCATCTCTGATTCCCCGCGTCTGATTCCCTGCCTCTGATTCCACGCCTCTGATTCCCCATCTCTGATTCACCACCTCTGATTCCCTTCCTCTGATTCCCCATATCTCATTCCCCGCCTCAGATTCCCCATCTCTGATTCCCGGACTCTGATTCCCCACCTCTGAATCACCGCCTCTGATTCCCCAGCTCTGATTCCCCGCCTCTGATTCCCCGTGTCTGATTCCCCGCCTCTGATTCCCCAGCTCTGATTCCCAGCCTGTGATTCCCCGTGTTTATTTCCCTGCCTCTGATTCCCCATCCCTGATTCCCCGCCTCTGATTCCCTTCCTCTGTTACCCCATCTCTGATTCCCCGCCTCTGATTCTCCGTGTCTGATTCCCCGCCTTTGAGTCCCTTCCTCTGATTCCCCATCTCTGATTCACCACCTCTGATTCTCCATCTCTGATTCCCCGCGTCTGATTCCCTGCCTCTGATTCCACGCCTCTGATTCCCCATCTCTGATTCACCACCTCTGATTCCCCACCTATGATTCCCCAACTCTGATTCCCCGCCTCTGATTCGCCAGCTATGATACCCCACCTCCTATTCCCCGCGTCTGAATCCCTGCGTCTGATTCCACGCCTCTGATGCCCCATCTCTGATTCATCACCTCTGATTCCCTGCGTCTGATTCCCCGACTCTGATTACACATCTCTGATTCGGCACATCTGATTCCCTGCCTCTGATTCCCCGCCTCTGATTCCCCGCCTTTGATTCCCCATCTCTGAATCACCACCTCTGATTCCCCACCTATGAGTCCCCATATCTGATTCCCCACCTCTGTTTCCCCGCCTCTGATTCCCCGCCTCTGATTCCCCATATCTGATTCCCCACCTCTGATTCCCCAACTCTGATTCCCCGCCTCTGATTCGCCAGCTATGATTCCCCGCCTCTGATTCCCCGCGTCTGAATCCCTGCGTCTGATTCCACGCCTCTGATGCCCCATCTCTGATTCATCACCTCTGATTCCCTGCGTCTGATTCCCCGACTCTGATTACACATCTCTGATTCCCCATCTCTGATTCCCCAATTCTGATTCCCCGCCTCTGATTCCCCAGCTCAGATTCCCCGCCTCTGATTCCCAACCTCTGATTCCCCACCTCTGGTTCCCCATATCTGATTCCCCACCTCTGATTCCCCAACTCTGATTCCCCGCCTCTGATTCCCCAACTCTGATACCCCGCCTCTGATTCCCCGTGTTTGATTCCCTGCCTCTGATTCCCCGCCTCTGATTCCCCATCTCTGGTTCACCGCCTTTGATTTGCCACCTCTGATTCCCCATATCTGATTCCCCGCCTCTGTTTCCCCGCCTCTGATTCCCCGCCTCTGATTCCCCATATCTCATTCCCGCCTCTGATTCCCCATCTCTGATTCCCGGACTCTGATTCCCCATTTCTGATTCCCGGACTCTGATTCCCCACCTCTGATTCCCAGCCTCTTATTCCCGGCATCTGATTACCGGCCTCTGATTCCCGGCCTCTGATTCCCCGCTTCTGTTTCTGATTCCCTGCCTCTGATACCCCGCCTCTGATTCCCCATCTCTGATTCACCACCTCTGATTCCCAACCTATGATTCCCCATATCTGATTCCCCGCCTCTGTTCCCCGCCTCTGATTCCCCGCCTCTGATTCCCCATATCTGATTCCCCACCTCTGATTCCCCAACTCTGATTCCCCGCCTCTGATTCGCCAGCTATGATTCCCTGCCTCTGATTCCCCGCGTCTGATTCCCTGCCTCTGATTCCCCGCCTCTAATTCCCCATCTCTGATTCACCACCTCTGATTCGCTGCGTCTGATTCCCCGCCTCTGATTCCCCAGCTCTGATTCCCCAAATCTGAATCCCCGCCTCAGATTCCCCAGCTCTGATTCCCCGCCTCTGATTCCCCGTATCTGATTCACCACCTCTGATTCGCTGTGTCTGATTCCCCGCCTCTGATTTCCCATCTCTGATTCCCCATCTCTGATTCCCCAATTCTGATTCCCCGCCTCTGATTCCCCAGATCTGATTCCCCAACTCTGAATCCCCGCCTCAGATTCCCCAGCTCTGATTCCCCGCCTCTGATTCCCCGTGTTTGATTCCCTGCCTCTGATTCCCCACCTCTGATTCCCCATAGCTGATTCCCTGCCTCTGATTCCCCGGCCTCTGATTCCCGGCCTCTGATACCCCGCTTCTGATTCTGATTCCCTGCCTCTGATTCCCCATCTCTGATTCCCCACATCTGATTCCCTGCCTATGATTCCCCGCCTCTGACTCCCCGCCTCTGATTCCCCGCCCCTGATTCCCCACCTCTGATTCCCCATATCTGATTCCCCGCCTCTGATTCCCTGCCTCTGATTCCCCGCCTCTGATTCCCCATATCTAATTCCACGCCTCTTATTCCCCAACTCTGATTCCCCGCCTCTGATTCCCCAGCTCTGATTCCCCGCCTCTGATTCCCCGCCTCTGATTCCCTGCCTGTTATTCCCCGCATCTGATTCCCCATCTCTGATTTACCACCTCTGATTCCCCAACTATGACTCCCCATATCTGACTCCCCGCCTCTAATTCCCCGCCTCTGATTCCCCACCTCTGATTCCCCATCTCTGATTCCCCGCCTCTGATTCCCCATTTCTGATTCCCCGCCTCTGATTCCCCACATATGAGTCCCCATATCAGATTCCCCGAATCAGTTTCACCGCCTCTGATTCCCCGCCTCTGATTCCCCATATCTGATTCCCCGCGTCTGATTCGCCAGCTATGAATCCCTGCCTCTGATTCCCCGCGTCTGAATCCCTGCCTCTGATTCCCCGCCTCTGATTCCCTGTGTTTGATTCCCTGCCTCTGATTCCCCATCTCTGATTCACCACCTCTGATTCCCCATCTCTGAATCCCCGCGTCTGATTCCCTGCCTCTGATTCCCCGCCTCTGATTCCCCATCTCTGATACACCACCTCTGATTCCCCACATATGAGTCCCCATATCAGATTCCCCGAATCAGTTTCACCGCCTCTGATTCCCCGCCTCTGATTCCCCATATCTGATTCCCCGCGTCTGATTCGCCAGCTATGAATCCCTGCCTCTGATTCCCCGCGTCTGAATCCCTGCCTCTGATTCCCCGCCTCTGATTCCCTGTGTTTGATTCCCTGCCTCTGATTCCCCACCTCTGATTCCCCATGTCTGATTCACCGCCTCTGATTCGCCACCTCAGATTCCCCATATCTGATTCCCTGCCTCTGTTTCCCGGCCTCTGATTCCCCGCCTCTGATTCCCCATATCTGATTCCCCGCCTCTGATTCCCCATATCTGATTCCCCGCGTCTGAATCCCTGCGTCTGATTCCACGCCTCTGATGCCCCATCTCTGATTCATCACCTCTGATTCCCTGCGTCTGATTCCCCGACTCTGATTACACATCTCTGATTCCCCATCTCTGATTCCCCAATTCTGATTCCCCGCCTCTGATTCCCCAGCTCAGATTCCCCGCCTCTGATTCCCAACCTCTGATTCCCCACCTCTGGTTCCCCATATCTGATTCCCCGCCTCTGTTTCCCCGCCTCTGATTCCCCATCTCTGATTCACAGCCTCTGATTCCCCACCTCTGATTCCCCATATCTGATTCCCGGCCTCTGATTCCCAGCCTCTGATTCCCGGCCTCTGATACCCCGCTTCTGATTCTGATTCCCTGCCTCTGATTCCCCATCTCTGATTCCCCACGTCTGATTCCCTGCCTATGATTCCCCGCCTCTGATTCCCCGCATCTGATTCCCCGCCCCTGATTCCCCACGTCTGATTACCCATATCTGATTCCCCGCCTCTGTTTCCCCGCCTCTGATTCCCCGCCTCTGATTCCCCATCTCTGATTCACCGCCTCTTATTCCCCAACTCTGATTTCCCACCTCTAATTCCCCAGCTCTGATTCCCCGCCTCTGATTCCCCGCGTCTGATTCCCTGCCTCTAATTCCCCGCCTCTGATTCCCATCTCTGATTCACCACCTCTGATTCCCCAACTCTGATACCCCATATCTAACTCCCCGCCTCTAATTCCCCACGTCTGATTCCCCGCCTCTGATTCCCCATCTCTGATTCCCCGCCTCTGATTCCACATCTCTGATTCCCCGCCTATGATTCCCCGTGTCTGATTCCCCGCCTCTGAGTCCCTTCCTCTGATTCCCCATCTCTGATTCACCACCTCTGATTCCCCGCCTCTGATTCCCCGCCTCTGATTCCCCATCTCTGATTTACAACCTCTGAATCGCCGCATCTGATTCACCACCGCTGATTCCCCGCCTCTGATTCCTCATCTCTGATTCCCGGCCTCTGATACCCCATCTCTGATTCCCGGCCTCTGATTCCCGGCCTCTGATTCCCGGCCTCTCATTCCCGGCCTCTGATTCCCTGCCTCTGATTCCCTGCCTCTGATTCCCCGCCTCTGATTCCCTGCCTCTGATTCCCCGTCACCGATTCTGCACATCTGATTCCCTGCCTCTGATTCCCTGCCTCTGATTCCCCGCCTCTGTTTCCCCATATCTGATTCCCCACCTCTGATTCCCCAACTCTGATTCCCCGCCTCTGATTCCCCAACTCTGATACCCCGCCTCTGATTCCCCGTGTTTGATTCCCTGCCTCTGATTCCCCGCCTCTGATTCCCCATCTCTGGTTCACCGCCTTTGATTTGCCACCTCTGATTCCCCATATCTGATTCCCCGCCTCTGTTTCCCCGCCTCTGATTCCCCGCCTCTGATTCCCCATATCTCATTCCCGCCTCTGATTCCCCATCTCTGATTCCCGGACTCTGATTCCCCATTTCTGATTCCCGGACTCTGATTCCCCACCTCTGATTCGCAGCCTCTTATTCCCGGCATCTGATTACCGGCCTCTGATTCCCGGCCTCTGATTCCCCGCTTCTGTTTCTGATTCCCTGCCTCTGATACCCCGCCTCTGATTCCCCATCTCTGATTCACCACCTCTGATTCCCAACCTATGATTCCCCATATCTGATTCCCCGCCTCTGTTCCCCGCCTCTGATTCCCCGCCTCTGATTCCCCATATCTGATTCCCCACCTCTGATTCCCCAACTCTGATTCCCCGCCTCTGATTCGCCAGCTATGATTCCCCGCCTCTGATTCCCCGCGTCTGATTCCCTGCCTCTGATTCCCCGCCTCTAATTCCCCATCTCTGATTCACCACCTCTGATTCGCTGCGTCTGATTCCCTGCCTCTGATTTCCCATCTCTGATTCCCCATCTCTGATTCCCCAATTCTGATTCCCCGCCTCTGATTCCCCAGCTCTGATTCCCCAAATCTGAATCCCCGCCTCAGATTCCCCAGCTCTGATTCCCCGCCTCTGATTCCCCGTATCTGATTCCCGGCCTCTGATTCCCCAGCTCCGATTCCCAGCCTGTGATTCCCCGTGTTTGATTCCCTGCCTCTGATTCCCTGCCTCTGATTCCCAATCTCTGATTCACCGCCTCTGATTCCCCACCTCTGATTCCCCATATCTGATTCCCTGCCTCTGATTCCCCGGCCTCTGATTCCCGGCCTCTGATACCCCGCTTCTGATTCTGATTCCCTGCCTCTGATTCCCAATCTCTGATTCCCCATCTCTGATTCCCCACATCTGATTCCCTGCCTATGATTCCCCGCCTCTGATTCCCCGCCTCTGATTCCCCACCTCTGATTACCCATATCTGATTCCCCGCCTCTGTTTCCCTGCCTCTGATTCCCCGCCTCTGATTCCCCATATCTAATTCCACGCCTCTTATTCCCCAACTCTGATCCCCCGCCTCTGATTCCCCAGCTCTGCTTCCCCGCCTCTGATTCCCCGCCTCTGATTCCCTGCCTGTTATTCCCCGCATCTGATTCCCCATCTCTGATTCACCACCTCTGATTCCCCAACTATGATTCCCCATATCTGACTCCCCGCCTCTAATTCCCCGCCTCTGATTCCCCACCTCTGATTCCCCATCTCTGATTCCCCGCCTCTGATTCCCCATTTCTGATTCCCCGCCTCTGAGTCCCTTCCTCTGATTCCCCATCTCTGATTTACCACCTCTGATTCCCCATCTCTGAATCCCCGCGTCTGATTCCCTGCCTCTGATTCCCCGCCTCTGATTCCCCATCTCTGATTTACCACCTCTGATTCCCCATCTCTGAATCCCCGCGTCTGAATCCCTGCCTCTGATTCCCCGCCTCTGATTCCCTGTGTTTGATTCCCTGCCTCTGATTCCCCACCTCTGATTCCCCATGTCTGATTCACCGCCTCTGATTCGCCACCTCAGATTCCCCATATCTGATTCCCTGCCTCTGTTTTCCGGCCTCTGATTCCCCGCCTCTGATTCCCCATATCTGATTCCCCGCCTCTGATTCCCCATATCTGATTCCCCGCGTCTGAATCCCTGCGTCTGATTCCACGCCTCTGATGCCCCATCTCTGATTCATCACCTCTGATTCCCTGCGTCTGATTCCCCGACTCTGATTACACATCTCTGATTCCCCATCTCTGATTCCCCAATTCTGATTCCCCGCCTCTGATTCCCCAGCTCAGATTCCCCGCCTCTGATTCCCAACCTCTGATTCCCCACCTCTGGTTCCCCATATCTGATTCCCCGCCTCTGTTTCCCCGCCTCTGATTCCCCATCTCTGATTCACAGCCTCTGATTCCCCACCTCTGATTCCCCATATCTGATTCCCGGCCTCTGATTCCCAGCCTCTGATTCCCGGCCTCTGATACCCCGCTTCTGATTCTGATTCCCTGCCTCTGATTCCCCATCTCTGATTCCCCACGTCTGATTCCCTGCCTATGATTCCCCGCCTCTGATTCCCCGCATCTGATTCCCCGCCCCTGATTCCCCACGTCTGATTACCCATATCTGATTCCCCGCCTCTGTTTCCCCGCCTCTGATTCCCCGCCTCTGATTCCCCATCTCTGATTCACCGCCTCTTATTCCCCAACTCTGATTTCCCACCTCTGATTCCCCAGCTCTGATTCCCCGCCTCTGATTCCCCGCGTCTGATTCCCTGCCTCTAATTCCCCGCCTCTGATTCCCATCTCTGATTCACCACCTCTGATTCCCCAACTCTGATACCCCATATCTAACTCCCCGCCTCTAATTCCCCACGTCTGATTCCCCGCCTCTGATTCCCCATCTCTGATTCCCCGCCTCTGATTCCACATCTCTGATTCCCCGCCTATGATTCCCCGTGTCTGATTCCCCGCCTCTGAGTCCCTTCCTCTTATTCCCCATCTCTGATTCACCACCTCTGATTCCCCGCCTCTGATTCCCCGCCTCTGATTCCCCATCTCTGATTTACAACCTCTGAATCGCCGCATCTGATTCACCACCGCTGATTCCCCGCCTCTGATTCCTCATCTCTGATTCCCGGCCTCTGATACCCCATCTCTGATTCCCGGCCTCTGATTCCCGGCCTCTGATTCCCGGCCTCTCATTCCCGGCCTCTGATTCCCTGCCTCTGATTCCCTGCCTCTGATTCCCCGCCTCTGATTCCCTGCCTCTGATTCCCCGTCACCGATTCTGCACATCTGATTCCCTGCCTCTGATTCCCTGCCTCTGATTCCCCGCCTCTGTTTCCCCATATCTGATTCCCCACCTCTGATTCCCCAACTCTGATTCCCCGCCTCTGATTCCCCAACTCTGATACCCCGCCTCTGATTCCCCGTGTTTGATTCCCTGCCTCTGATTCCCCGCCTCTGATTCCCCATCTCTGGTTCACCGCCTTTGATTTGCCACCTCTGATTCCCCATATCTGATTCCCCGCCTCTGTTTCCCCGCCTCTGATTCCCCGCCTCTGATTCCCCATATCTCATTCCCGCCTCTGATTCCCCATCTCTGATTCCCGGACTCTGATTCCCCATTTCTGATTCCCGGACTCTGATTCCCCACCTCTGATTCGCAGCCTCTTATTCCCGGCATCTGATTACCGGCCTCTGATTCCCGGCCTCTGATTCCCCGCTTCTGTTTCTGATTCCCTGCCTCTGATACCCCGCCTCTGATTCCCCATCTCTGATTCACCACCTCTGATTCCCAACCTATGATTCCCCATATCTGATTCCCCGCCTCTGTTCCCCGCCTCTGATTCCCCGCCTCTGATTCCCCATATCTGATTCCCCACCTCTGATTCCCCAACTCTGATTCCCCGCCTCTGATTCGCCAGCTATGATTCCCCGCCTCTGATTCCCCGCGTCTGATTCCCTGCCTCTGATTCCCCGCCTCTAATTCCCCATCTCTGATTCACCACCTCTGATTCGCTGCGTCTGATTCCCTGCCTCTGATTTCCCATCTCTGATTCCCCATCTCTGATTCCCCAATTCTGATTCCCCGCCTCTGATTCCCCAGCTCTGATTCCCCAAATCTGAATCCCCGCCTCAGATTCCCCAGCTCTGATTCCCCGCCTCTGATTCCCCGTATCTGATTCCCGGCCTCTGATTCCCCAGCTCCGATTCCCAGCCTGTGATTCCCCGTGTTTGATTCCCTGCCTCTGATTCCCTGCCTCTGATTCCCAATCTCTGATTCACCGCCTCTGATTCCCCACCTCTGATTCCCCATATCTGATTCCCTGCCTCTGATTCCCCGGCCTCTGATTCCCGGCCTCTGATACCCCGCTTCTGATTCTGATTCCCTGCCTCTGATTCCCAATCTCTGATTCCCCATCTCTGATTCCCCACATCTGATTCCCTGCCTATGATTCCCCGCCTCTGATTCCCCGCCTCTGATTCCCCACCTCTGATTACCCATATCTGATTCCCCGCCTCTGTTTCCCTGCCTCTGATTCCCCGCCTCTGATTCCCCATATCTAATTCCACGCCTCTTATTCCCCAACTCTGATCCCCCGCCTCTGATTCCCCAGCTCTGCTTCCCCGCCTCTGATTCCCCGCCTCTGATTCCCTGCCTGTTATTCCCCGCATCTGATTCCCCATCTCTGATTCACCACCTCTGATTCCCCAACTATGATTCCCCATATCTGACTCCCCGCCTCTAATTCCCCGCCTCTGATTCCCCACCTCTGATTCCCCATCTCTGATTCCCCGCCTCTGATTCCCCATTTCTGATTCCCCGCCTCTGAGTCCCTTCCTCTGATTCCCCATCTCTGATTTACCACCTCTGATTCCCCATCTCTGAATCCCCGCGTCTGATTCCCTGCCTCTGATTCCCCGCCTCTGATTCCCCATCTCTGATACACCACCTCTGATTCCCCACATATGAGTCCCCATATCTGATTCCCCGAATCAGTTTCACCGCCTCTGATTCCCCGCCTCTGATTCCCCATATCTGATTCCCCACCTCTGATTCCCCAACTCTGATTCCCCGCCTCTGATTCGCCAGCTATGAATCCCTGCCTCTGATTCCCCGCGGCTGAATCCCTGCCTCTGATTCCCCGCCTCTGATTCCCTGTGTTTGATTCCCTGCCTCTGATTCCCCGCCTCTGATTCCCCATGTCTGATTCACCGCCTCTGATTCGCCACCTCAGATTCCCCATATCTGATTCCCTGCCTCTGTTTCCCCGCCTCTGATTCCCCGCCTCTGATTCCCCATATCTGATTCCCCGCCTCTGATTCCCCATATCTGATTCTCCGCCTCTGATACCCCATCTCTGATTCCCCGCCTCTGATTCCCCAACTCTGATACCCCATCTTTGATTCACCACCTCTGATTCTCCATCTCTGATTCCCCGCGTCTGATTCCCTGCCTCTGATTCCCCGCCTCTGATTCCCCATATCTGATTCCCCACCTCTGATTCCCTGCGTCTGATTCCCCGACTCTGATTACACATCTCTGATTCCCCATCTCTGATTCCCCAATTCTGATTCCCTGCCTCTGATTCCCCAGCTCAGATTCCCCGCCTCTGATTCCCCATCTCTGATTCCCCACCTCTGATTCCTGTCCTCTGATTCCCGGCCTCTGATTCCCGGCCTCTGATTCCCGGCCTCTGATTCCCCGCTTCTGATTCTGATTCCCTGCCTCTGATTCCCCATCTCTGATTCGGCACATCTGATTCACTGCCTCTGATTCCCCGCCTCTGTTTCCCCGCCTCTGATTCCCTTCCTCTGATTCCCCATATCTCATTCCCCGCCTCTGATTCCCCATCTCTGATTCCCGGACTCTGATTCCCCACCTCTGATTCCCCACCTCTGATTCCCCGTGTCTGATTCCCTGCCTCTGATTCCCCGCCTCTGTTTCCCCGCCTCTGATTCCCGTCCTCTGATTCCCCATATCTCATTCCCCGCCTCTGATTCCCCATCTCTGATTCCCGGACTCTGATTCCCCACCTCTGAATCCCCGCCTCTGATTCCCTAGCTCTGATTCCCCGCCTCTGATTCCCCGTGTCTGATTCCCTGCCTCTGATTCCCCGCCTCTGTTTCCCCGCCTCTGATTCCCGTCCTCTGATTCCCCATATCTCATTCCCCGCCTCTAATTCCCCGCCTCTGATTCCCCACCTCTGATTCCCCATCTCTGATTCCCCGCCTCTGATTCCCCATTTCTGATTCCCCGCCTCTGAGTCCCTTCCTCTGATTCCCCATCTCTGATTCACCACCTCTGATTCCCCATCTCTGAATCCCCGCGTCTGATTCCCTGCCTCTGATTCCCCGCCTCTGATTCCCCATCTCTGATACACCACCTCTGATTCCCCACATATGAGTCCCCATATCAGATTCCCCGAATCAGTTTCACCGCCTCTGATTCCCCGCCTCTGATTCCCCATATCTGATTCCCCGTGTCTGATTCGCCAGCTATGAATCCCTGCCTCTGATTCCCCGCGTCTGAATCCCTGCCTCTGATTCCCCGCCTCTGATTCCCTGTGTTTGATTCCCTGCCTCTGATTCCCCGCCTCTGATTCCCCATGTCTGATTCACCGCCTCTGATTCGCCACCTCAGATTCCCCATATCTGATTCCCTGCCTCTGTTTCCCGGCCTCTGATTCCCCGCCTCTGATTCCCCATATCTGATTCCCCGCCTCTCATTCCCCATATCTGATTCCCCGCGTCTGAATCCCTGCGTCTGATTCCACGCCTCTGATGCCCCATCTCTGATTCATCACCTCTGATTCCCTGCGTCTGATTCCCCGACTCTGATTACACATCTCTGATTCCCCATCTCTGATTCCCCAATTCTGATTCCCCGCCTCTGATTCCCCAGCTCAGATTCCCCGCCTCTGATTCCCAACCTCTGATTCCCCACCTCTGGTTCCCCATATCTGATTCCCCGCCTCTGTTTCCCCGCCTCTGATTCCCCATCTCTGATTCACAGCCTCTGATTCCCCACCTCTGATTCCCCATATCTGATTCCCGGCCTCTGATTCCCAGCCTCTGATTCCCGGCCTCTGATACCCCGCTTCTGATTCTGATTCCCTGCCTCTGATTCCCCATCTCTGATTCCCCACGTCTGATTCCCTGCCTATGATTCCCCGCCTCTGATTCCCCGCATCTGATTCCCCGCCCCTGATTCCCCACGTCTGATTACCCATATCTGATTCCCCGCCTCTGTTTCCCCGCCTCTGATTCCCCGCCTCTGATTCCCCATCTCTGATTCACCGCCTCTTATTCCCCAACTCTGATTTCCCACCTCTGATTCCCCAGCTCTGATTCCCCGCCTCTGATTCCCCGCGTCTGATTCCCTGCCTCTAATTCCCCGCCTCTGATTCCCATCTCTGATTCACCACCTCTGATTCCCCAACTCTGATACCCCATATCTAACTCCCCGCCTCTAATTCCCCACGTCTGATTCCCCGCCTCTGATTCCCCATCTCTGATTCCCCGCCTCTGATTCCACATCTCTGATTCCCCGCCTATGATTCCCCGTGTCTGATTCCCCGCCTCTGAGTCCCTTCCTCTGATTCCCCATCTCTGATTCACCACCTCTGATTCCCCGCCTCTGAGTCCCCGCCTCTGATTCCCCATCTCTGATTTACAACCTCTGAATCGCCGCATCTGATTCACCACCGCTGATTCCCCGCCTCTGATTCCTCATCTCTGATTCCCGGCCTCTGATACCCCATCTCTGATTCCCGGCCTCTGATTCCCGGCCTCTGATTCCCGGCCTCTCATTCCCGGCCTCTGATTCCCTGCCTCTGATTCCCTGCCTCTGATTCCCCGCCTCTGATTCCCTGCCTCTGATTCCCCGTCACCGATTCTGCACATCTGATTCCCTGCCTCTGATTCCCTGCGTCTGATTCCCCGCCTCTGTTTCCCCATATCTGATTCCCCACCTCTGATTCCCCAACTCTGATTCCCCGCCTCTGATTCCCCAACTCTGATACCCCGCCTCTGATTCCCCGTGTTTGATTCCCTGCCTCTGATTCCCCGCCTCTGATTCCCCATCTCTGGTTCACCGCCTTTGATTTGCCACCTCTGATTCCCCATATCTGATTCCCCGCCTCTGTTTCCCCGCCTCTGATTCCCCGCCTCTGATTCCCCATATCTCATTCCCGCCTCTGATTCCCCATCTCTGATTCCCGGACTCTGATTCCCCATTTCTGATTCCCGGACTCTGATTCCCCACCTCTGATTCCCAGCCTCTTATTCCCGGCATCTGATTACCGGCCTCTGATTCCCGGCCTCTGATTCCCCGCTTCTGTTTCTGATTCCCTGCCTCTGATACCCCGCCTCTGATTCCCCATCTCTGATTCACCACCTCTGATTCCCAACCTATGATTCCCCATATCTGATTCCCCGCCTCTGTTCCCCGCCTCTGATTCCCCGCCTCTGATTCCCCATATCTGATTCCCCACCTCTGATTCCCCAACTCTGATTCCCCGCCTCTGATTCCCCGCGTCTGATTCCCTGCCTCTGATTCCCCGCCTCTAATTCCCCATCTATGATTCACCACCTCTGATTCGCTGCGTCTGATTCCCTGCCTCTGATTTCCCATCTCTGATTCCCCATCTCTGATTCCCCAATTCTGATTCCCCGCCTCTGATTCCCCAGCTCTGATTCCCCAAATCTGAATCCCCGCCTCAGATTCCCCAGCTCTGATTCCCCGCCTCTGATTCCCCGTATCTGATTCCCGGCCTCTGATTCCCCAGCTCCGATTCCCAGCCTGTGATTCCCCGTGTTTGATTCCCTGCCTCTGATTCCCTGCCTCTGATTCCCAATCTCTGATTCACCGCCTCTGATTCCCCACCTCTGATTCCCCATATCTGATTCCCTGCCTCTGATTCCCCGGCCTCTGATTCCCGGCCTCTGATACCCCGCTTCTGATTCTGATTCCCTGCCTCTGATTCCCAATCTCTGATTCCCCATCTCTGATTCCCCACATCTGATTCCCTGCCTATGATTCCCCGCCTCTGATTCCCCGCCTCTGATTCCCCGCCCCTGATTCCCCACCTCTGATTACCCATATCTGATTCCCCGCCTCTGATTCCCCATATCTGATTCTCCGCCTCTGATACCCCATCTCTGATTCCCCGCCTCTGATTCCCCAACTCTGATACCCCATCTTTGATTCACCACCTCTGATTCTCCATCTCTGATTCCCCGCGTCTGATTCCCTGCCTCTGATTCCCCGCCTCTGATTCCCCATATCTGATTCCCCACCTCTGATTCCCTGCGTCTGATTCCCCGACTCTGATTACACATCTCTGATTCCCCATCTCTGATTCCCCAATTCTGATTCCCTGCCTCTGATTCCCCAGCTCAGATTCCCCGCCTCTGATTCCCCATCTCTGATTCCCCACCTCTGATTCCTGTCCTCTGATTCCCGGCCTCTGATTCCCGGCCTCTGATTCCCGGCCTCTGATTCCCCGCTTCTAATTCTGATTCCCTGCCTCTGATTCCCCATCTCTGATTCGGCACATCTGATTCACTGCCTCTGATTCCCCGCCTCTGTTTCCCCGCCTCTGATTCCCTTCCTCTGATTCCCCATATCTCATTCCCCGCCTCTGATTCCCCATCTCTGATTCCCGGACTCTGATTCCCCACCTCTGAATCCCCGCCTCTGATTCCCTAGCTCTGATTCCCCGCCTCTGATTCCCCGTGTCTGATTCCCTGCCTCTGATTCCCCGCCTCTGTTTCCCCGCCTCTGATTCCCGTCCTCTGATTCCCCATCTCTGATTCCCGGACTCTGATTCCCCACCTCTGAATTCCCGCCTCTGATTCCCCCGCTCTGATTCCCCGCCTCTGATTCCCTGTGTTTGATTCCCTGCCTCTGATTCCCCGCCTCTGATTCCCCATGTCTGATTCACCACCTCTGATTCGCCACCTCAGATTCCCCATATCTGATTCCCTGCCTCTGTTTCCCCGCCTCTGATTCCCCGCCTCTGATTCCCCATATCTGATTCCCCGCCTCTGATTCCCCATATCTGATTCCCCGCCTCTGATTCCCCATCTCTGATTCCCGGAATCTGATTCCCCACCTCTGATTCCTGTCCTCTGATTCCCGGCCTCTGATTCCCGGCCTCTGATTCCCGGCCTCTGATTCCCCGCTTCTGATTCTGATTCCCTGCCTCTGATTCCCCATCTCTGATTCGGCACATCTGATTCCCTGCCTCTTATTCCCCGCCTCTGTTTCCCCGCCTCTGATTCCATTCCTCTGATTCCCCATATCTCATTCCCCGCCTCAGATTCCCCATCTCTGATTCCCGGACTCTGATTCCCCACCTCTGAATCACCACCTCTGATTCCCCAGCTCTGATTCCCCAGCTCTGATTCCCAGCCTGTGATTCCCCGTGTTTATTTCCCTGCCTCTGATTCCCCATCCCTGATTCCCCGCCTCTGATTCCCTTCCTCTGTTACCCCATCTCTGATTCCCCGCCTCTGATTCTCCGTGTCTGATTCCCCGCCTTTGAGTCCCTTCCTCTGATTCCCCATCTCTGATTCACCACCTCTGATTCTCCATCTCTGATTCCCCGCGTCTGATTCCCTGCCTCTGATTCCACGCCTCTGATTCCCCATCTCTGATTCACCACCTCTGATTCCCCACCTATGATTCCCCAACTCTGATTCCCCGCCTCTGATTCGCCAGCTATGATACCCCACCTCCTATTCCCCGCGTCTGAATCCCTGCGTCTGATTCCACGCCTCTGATGCCCCATCTCTGATTCATCACCTCTGATTCCCTGCGTCTGATTCCCCGGCCTCTGATTCCCGGCCTCTGATACCCCGCTTCTGATTCTGATTCCCTGCCTCTGATTCCCAATCTCTGATTCCCCATCTCTGATTCCCCACATCTGATTCCCTGCCTATGATTCCCCGCCTCTGATTCCCCGCCTCTGATTCCCCACCTCTGATTACCCATATCTGATTCCCCGCCTCTGTTTCCCTGCCTCTGATTCCCCGCCTCTGATTCCCCATATCTAATTCCACGCCTCTTATTCCCCAACTCTGATCCCCCGCCTCTGATTCCCCAGCTCTGCTTCCCCGCCTCTGATTCCCCGCCTCTGATTCCCTGCCTGTTATTCCCCGCATCTGATTCCCCATCTCTGATTCACCACCTCTGATTCCCCAACTATGATTCCCCATATCTGACTCCCCGCCTCTAATTCCCCGCCTCTGATTCCCCACCTCTGATTCCCCATCTCTGATTCCCCGCCTCTGATTCCCCATTTCTGATTCCCCGCCTCTGAGTCCCTTCCTCTGATTCCCCATCTCTGATTTACCACCTCTGATTCCCCATCTCTGAATCCCCGCGTCTGATTCCCTGCCTCTGATTCCCCGCCTCTGATTCCCCATCTCTGATACACCACCTCTGATTCCCCACATATGAGTCCCCATATCTGATTCCCCGAATCAGTTTCACCGCCTCTGATTCCCCGCCTCTGATTCCCCATATCTGATTCCCCACCTCTGATTCCCCAACTCTGATTCCCCGCCTCTGATTCGCCAGCTATGAATCCCTGCCTCTGATTCCCCGCGGCTGAATCCCTGCCTCTGATTCCCCGCCTCTGATTCCCTGTGTTTGATTCCCTGCCTCTGATTCCCCGCCTCTGATTCCCCATGTCTGATTCACCGCCTCTGATTCGCCACCTCAGATTCCCCATATCTGATTCCCTGCCTCTGTTTCCCCGCCTCTGATTCCCCGCCTCTGATTCCCCATATCTGATTCCCCGCCTCTGATTCCCCATATCTGATTCTCCGCCTCTGATACCCCATCTCTGATTCCCCGCCTCTGATTCCCCAACTCTGATACCCCATCTTTGATTCACCACCTCTGATTCTCCATCTCTGATTCCCCGCGTCTGATTCCCTGCCTCTGATTCCCCGCCTCTGATTCCCCATATCTGATTCCCCACCTCTGATTCCCTGCGTCTGATTCCCCGACTCTGATTACACATCTCTGATTCCCCATCTCTGATTCCCCAATTCTGATTCCCTGCCTCTGATTCCCCAGCTCAGATTCCCCGCCTCTGATTCCCCATCTCTGATTCCCCACCTCTGATTCCTGTCCTCTGATTCCCGGCCTCTGATTCCCGGCCTCTGATTCCCGGCCTCTGATTCCCCGCTTCTGATTCTGATTCCCTGCCTCTGATTCCCCATCTCTGATTCGGCACATCTGATTCACTGCCTCTGATTCCCCGCCTCTGTTTCCCCGCCTCTGATTCCCTTCCTCTGATTCCCCATATCTCATTCCCCGCCTCTGATTCCCCATCTCTGATTCCCGGACTCTGATTCCCCACCTCTGATTCCCCACCTCTGATTCCCCGTGTCTGATTCCCTGCCTCTGATTCCCCGCCTCTGTTTCCCCGCCTCTGATTCCCGTCCTCTGATTCCCCATATCTCATTCCCCGCCTCTGATTCCCCATCTCTGATTCCCGGACTCTGATTCCCCACCTCTGAATCCCCGCCTCTGATTCCCTAGCTCTGATTCCCCGCCTCTGATTCCCCGTGTCTGATTCCCTGCCTCTGATTCCCCGCCTCTGTTTCCCCGCCTCTGATTCCCGTCCTCTGATTCCCCATATCTCATTCCCCGCCTCTAATTCCCCGCCTCTGATTCCCCACCTCTGATTCCCCATCTCTGATTCCCCGCCTCTGATTCCCCATTTCTGATTCCCCGCCTCTGAGTCCCTTCCTCTGATTCCCCATCTCTGATTCACCACCTCTGATTCCCCATCTCTGAATCCCCGCGTCTGATTCCCTGCCTCTGATTCCCCGCCTCTGATTCCCCATCTCTGATACACCACCTCTGATTCCCCACATATGAGTCCCCATATCAGATTCCCCGAATCAGTTTCACCGCCTCTGATTCCCCGCCTCTGATTCCCCATATCTGATTCCCCGTGTCTGATTCGCCAGCTATGAATCCCTGCCTCTGATTCCCCGCGTCTGAATCCCTGCCTCTGATTCCCCGCCTCTGATTCCCTGTGTTTGATTCCCTGCCTCTGATTCCCCGCCTCTGATTCCCCATGTCTGATTCACCGCCTCTGATTCGCCACCTCAGATTCCCCATATCTGATTCCCTGCCTCTGTTTCCCGGCCTCTGATTCCCCGCCTCTGATTCCCCATATCTGATTCCCCGCCTCTCATTCCCCATATCTGATTCCCCGCGTCTGAATCCCTGCGTCTGATTCCACGCCTCTGATGCCCCATCTCTGATTCATCACCTCTGATTCCCTGCGTCTGATTCCCCGACTCTGATTACACATCTCTGATTCCCCATCTCTGATTCCCCAATTCTGATTCCCCGCCTCTGATTCCCCAGCTCAGATTCCCCGCCTCTGATTCCCAACCTCTGATTCCCCACCTCTGGTTCCCCATATCTGATTCCCCGCCTCTGTTTCCCCGCCTCTGATTCCCCATCTCTGATTCACAGCCTCTGATTCCCCACCTCTGATTCCCCATATCTGATTCCCGGCCTCTGATTCCCAGCCTCTGATTCCCGGCCTCTGATACCCCGCTTCTGATTCTGATTCCCTGCCTCTGATTCCCCATCTCTGATTCCCCACGTCTGATTCCCTGCCTATGATTCCCCGCCTCTGATTCCCCGCATCTGATTCCCCGCCCCTGATTCCCCACGTCTGATTACCCATATCTGATTCCCCGCCTCTGTTTCCCCGCCTCTGATTCCCCGCCTCTGATTCCCCATCTCTGATTCACCGCCTCTTATTCCCCAACTCTGATTTCCCACCTCTGATTCCCCAGCTCTGATTCCCCGCCTCTGATTCCCCGCGTCTGATTCCCTGCCTCTAATTCCCCGCCTCTGATTCCCATCTCTGATTCACCACCTCTGATTCCCCAACTCTGATACCCCATATCTAACTCCCCGCCTCTAATTCCCCACGTCTGATTCCCCGCCTCTGATTCCCCATCTCTGATTCCCCGCCTCTGATTCCACATCTCTGATTCCCCGCCTATGATTCCCCGTGTCTGATTCCCCGCCTCTGAGTCCCTTCCTCTGATTCCCCATCTCTGATTCACCACCTCTGATTCCCCGCCTCTGAGTCCCCGCCTCTGATTCCCCATCTCTGATTTACAACCTCTGAATCGCCGCATCTGATTCACCACCGCTGATTCCCCGCCTCTGATTCCTCATCTCTGATTCCCGGCCTCTGATACCCCATCTCTGATTCCCGGCCTCTGATTCCCGGCCTCTGATTCCCGGCCTCTCATTCCCGGCCTCTGATTCCCTGCCTCTGATTCCCTGCCTCTGATTCCCCGCCTCTGATTCCCTGCCTCTGATTCCCCGTCACCGATTCTGCACATCTGATTCCCTGCCTCTGATTCCCTGCGTCTGATTCCCCGCCTCTGTTTCCCCATATCTGATTCCCCACCTCTGATTCCCCAACTCTGATTCCCCGCCTCTGATTCCCCAACTCTGATACCCCGCCTCTGATTCCCCGTGTTTGATTCCCTGCCTCTGATTCCCCGCCTCTGATTCCCCATCTCTGGTTCACCGCCTTTGATTTGCCACCTCTGATTCCCCATATCTGATTCCCCGCCTCTGTTTCCCCGCCTCTGATTCCCCGCCTCTGATTCCCCATATCTCATTCCCGCCTCTGATTCCCCATCTCTGATTCCCGGACTCTGATTCCCCATTTCTGATTCCCGGACTCTGATTCCCCACCTCTGATTCCCAGCCTCTTATTCCCGGCATCTGATTACCGGCCTCTGATTCCCGGCCTCTGATTCCCCGCTTCTGTTTCTGATTCCCTGCCTCTGATACCCCGCCTCTGATTCCCCATCTCTGATTCACCACCTCTGATTCCCAACCTATGATTCCCCATATCTGATTCCCCGCCTCTGTTCCCCGCCTCTGATTCCCCGCCTCTGATTCCCCATATCTGATTCCCCACCTCTGATTCCCCAACTCTGATTCCCCGCCTCTGATTCCCCGCGTCTGATTCCCTGCCTCTGATTCCCCGCCTCTAATTCCCCATCTATGATTCACCACCTCTGATTCGCTGCGTCTGATTCCCTGCCTCTGATTTCCCATCTCTGATTCCCCATCTCTGATTCCCCAATTCTGATTCCCCGCCTCTGATTCCCCAGCTCTGATTCCCCAAATCTGAATCCCCGCCTCAGATTCCCCAGCTCTGATTCCCCGCCTCTGATTCCCCGTATCTGATTCCCGGCCTCTGATTCCCCAGCTCCGATTCCCAGCCTGTGATTCCCCGTGTTTGATTCCCTGCCTCTGATTCCCTGCCTCTGATTCCCAATCTCTGATTCACCGCCTCTGATTCCCCACCTCTGATTCCCCATATCTGATTCCCTGCCTCTGATTCCCCGGCCTCTGATTCCCGGCCTCTGATACCCCGCTTCTGATTCTGATTCCCTGCCTCTGATTCCCAATCTCTGATTCCCCATCTCTGATTCCCCACATCTGATTCCCTGCCTATGATTCCCCGCCTCTGATTCCCCGCCTCTGATTCCCCGCCCCTGATTCCCCACCTCTGATTACCCATATCTGATTCCCCGCCTCTGTTTCCCTGCCTCTGATTCCCCGCCTCTGATTCCCCATATCTAATTCCACGCCTCTTATTCCCCAACTCTGATCCCCCGCCTCTGATTCCCCAGCTCTGCTTCCCCACCTCTGATTCCCCGCCTCTGATTCCCTGCCTGTTATTCCCCGCATCTGATTCCCCATCTCTGATTCACCACCTCTGATTCCCCAACTATGATTCCCCATATCTGACTCCCCGCCTCTAATTCCCCGCCTCTGATTCCCCACCTCTGATTCCCCATCTCTGATTCCCCGCCTCTGATTCCCCATTTCTGATTCCCCGCCTCTGAGTCCCTTCCTCTGATTCCCCATCTCTGATTTACCACCTCTGATTCCCCATCTCTGAATCCCCGCGTCTGATTCCCTGCCTCTGATACACCACCTCTGATTCCCCACATATGAGTCCCCATATCTGATTCCCCGAATCAGTTTCACCGCCTCTGATTCCCCGCCTCTGATTCCCCATATCTGATTCCCCACCTCTGATTCCCCAACTCTGATTCCCCGCCTCTGATTCGCCAGCTATGAATCCCTGCCTCTGATTCCCCGCGGCTGAATCCCTGCCTCTGATTCCCCGCCTCTGATTCCCTGTGTTTGATTCCCTGCCTCTGATTCCCCGCCTCTGATTCCCCATGTCTGATTCACCGCCTCTGATTCGCCACCTCAGATTCCCCATATCTGATTCCCTGCCTCTGTTTCCCCGCCTCTGATTCCCCGCCTCTGATTCCCCATATCTGATTCCCCGCCTCTGATTCCCCATATCTGATTCTCCGCCTCTGATACCCCATCTCTGATTCCCCGCCTCTGATTCCCCAACTCTGATACCCCATCTTTGATTCACCACCTCTGATTCTCCATCTCTGATTCCCCGCGTCTGATTCCCTGCCTCTGATTCCCCGCCTCTGATTCCCCATATCTGATTCCCCACCTCTGATTCCCTGCGTCTGATTCCCCGACTCTGATTACACATCTCTGATTCCCCATCTCTGATTCCCCAATTCTGATTCCCTGCCTCTGATTCCCCAGCTCAGATTCCCCGCCTCTGATTCCCCATCTCTGATTCCCCACCTCTGATTCCTGTCCTCTGATTCCCGGCCTCTGATTCCCGGCCTCTGATTCCCGGCCTCTGATTCCCCGCTTCTGATTCTGATTCCCTGCCTCTGATTCCCCATCTCTGATTCGGCACATCTGATTCACTGCCTCTGATTCCCCGCCTCTGTTTCCCCGCCTCTGATTCCCTTCCTCTGATTCCCCATATCTCATTCCCCGCCTCTGATTCCCCATCTCTGATTCCCGGACTCTGATTCCCCACCTCTGAATCCCCGCCTCTGATTCCCTAGCTCTGATTCCCCGCCTCTGATTCCCCGTGTCTGATTCCCTGCCTCTGATTCCCCGCCTCTGTTTCCCCGCCTCTGATTCCCGTCCTCTGATTCCCCATCTCTGATTCCCGGACTCTGATTCCCCACCTCTGAATTCCCGCCTCTGATTCCCCCGCTCTGATTCCCCGCCTCTGATTCCCTGTGTTTGATTCCCTGCCTCTGATTCCCCGCCTCTGATTCCCCATGTCTGATTCACCACCTCTGATTCGCCACCTCAGATTCCCCATATCTGATTCCCTGCCTCTGTTTCCCCGCCTCTGATTCCCCGCCTCTGATTCCCCATATCTGATTCCCCGCCTCTGATTCCCCATATCTGATTCCCCGCCTCTGATTCCCCATCTCTGATTCCCGGAATCTGATTCCCCACCTCTGATTCCTGTCCTCTGATTCCCGGCCTCTGATTCCCGGCCTCTGATTCCCGGCCTCTGATTCCCCGCTTCTGATTCTGATTCCCTGCCTCTGATTCCCCATCTCTGATTCGGCACATCTGATTCCCTGCCTCTTATTCCCCGCCTCTGTTTCCCCGCCTCTGATTCCATTCCTCTGATTCCCCATATCTCATTCCCCGCCTCAGATTCCCCATCTCTGATTCCCGGACTCTGATTCCCCACCTCTGAATCACCACCTCTGATTCCCCAGCTCTGATTCCCCAGCTCTGATTCCCAGCCTGTGATTCCCCGTGTTTATTTCCCTGCCTCTGATTCCCCATCCCTGATTCCCCGCCTCTGATTCCCTTCCTCTGTTACCCCATCTCTGATTCCCCGCCTCTGATTCTCCGTGTCTGATTCCCCGCCTTTGAGTCCCTTCCTCTGATTCCCCATCTCTGATTCACCACCTCTGATTCTCCATCTCTGATTCCCCGCGTCTGATTCCCTGCCTCTGATTCCACGCCTCTGATTCCCCATCTCTGATTCACCACCTCTGATTCCCCACCTATGATTCCCCAACTCTGATTCCCCGCCTCTGATTCGCCAGCTATGATACCCCACCTCCTATTCCCCGCGTCTGAATCCCTGCGTCTGATTCCACGCCTCTGATGCCCCATCTCTGATTCATCACCTCTGATTCCCTGCGTCTGATTCCCCGACTCTGATTACACATCTCTGATTCGGCACATCTGATTCCCTGCCTCTGATTCCCCGCCTCTGATTCCCCGCCTTTGATTCCCCATCTCTGAATCACCACCTCTGATTCCCCACCTATGAGTCCCCATATCTGATTCCCCGCCTCTGTTTCCCCGCCTCTGATTCCCCGCCTCTGATTCCCCATATCTGATTCCCCACCTCTGATTCCCCAACTCTGATTCCCCGCCTCTGATTCGCCAGCTATGATTCCCCGCCTCTGATTCCCCGCGTCTGAATCCCTGCGTCTGATTCCACGCCTCTGATGCCCCATCTCTGATTCATCACCTCTGATTCCCTGCGTCTGATTCCCCGACTCTGATTACACATCTCTGATTCCCCATCTCTGATTCCCCAATTCTGATTCCCCGCCTCTGATTCCCCAGCTCAGATTCCCCGCCTCTGATTCCCAACCTCTGATTCCCCACCTCTGGTTCCCCATATCTGATTCCCCACCACTGATTCCCCAACTCTGATTCCCCGCCTCTGATTCCCCAACTCTGATACCCCGCCTCTGATTCCCCGTGTTTGATTCCCTGCCTCTGATTCCCCGCCTCTGATTCCCCATCTCTGGTTCACCGCCTTTGATTTGCCACCTCTGATTCCCCATATCTGATTCCCCGCCTCTGTTTCCCCGCCTCTGATTCCCCGCCTCTGATTCCCCATATCTCATTCCCGCCTCTGATTCCCCATCTCTGATTCCCGGACTCTGATTCCCCATTTCTGATTCCCGGACTCTGATTCCCCACCTCTGATTCCCAGCCTCTTATTCCCGGCATCTGATTACCGGCCTCTGATTCCCGGCCTCTGATTCCCCGCTTCTGTTTCTGATTCCCTGCCTCTGATACCCCGCCTCTGATTCCCCATCTCTGATTCACCACCTCTGATTCCCAACCTATGATTCCCCATATCTGATTCCCCGCCTCTGTTCCCCCCCTCTGATTCCCCGCCTCTGATTCCCCATATCTGATTCCCCACCTCTGATTCCCCAACTCTGATTCCCCGCCTCTGATTCGCCAGCTATGATTCCCTGCCTCTGATTCCCCGCGTCTGATTCCCTGCCTCTGATTCCCCGCCTCTAATTCCCCATCTCTGATTCACCACCTCTGATTCGCTGCGTCTGATTCCCCGCCTCTGATTCCCCAGCTCTGATTCCCCAAATCTGAATCCCCGCCTCAGATTCCCCAGCTCTGATTCCCCGCCTCTGATTCCCCGTATCTGATTCCCTGCCTCTGATTCCCAATCTCTGATTCACCGCCTCTGATTCCCCACCTCTGATTCCCCATATCTGATTCCCTGCCTCTGATTCCCCGGCCTCTGATTCCCGGCCTCTGATACCCCGCTTCTGATTCTGATTCCCTGCCTCTGATTCCCAATCTCTGATTCCCCATCTCTGATTCCCCACATCTGATTCCCTGCCTATGATTCCCCGCCTCTGATTCCCCGCCTCTGATTCCCCGCCCCTGATTCCCCACCTCTGATTACCCATATCTGATTCCCCGCCTCTGTTTCCCTGCCTCTGATTCCCCGCCTCTGATTCCCCATATCTAATTCCACGCCTCTTATTCCCCAACTCTGATCCCCCGCCTCTGATTCCCTGTGTTTGATTCCCTGCCTCTGATTCCCCGCCTCTGATTCCCCATGTCTGATTCACCGCCTCTGATTCGCCACCTCAGATTCCCCATATCTGATTCCCTGCCTCTGTTTCCCCGCCTCTGATTCCCCGCCTCTGATTCCCCATATCTGATTCCCCGCCTCTGATTCCCCAACTCTGATACCCCATCTTTGATTCACCACCTCTGATTCTCCATCTCTGATTCCCCGCGTCTGATTCCCTGCCTCTGATTCCCCGCCTCTGATTCCCCATATCTGATTCCCCACCTCTGATTCCCTGCGTCTGATTCCCCGACTCTGATTACACATCTCTGATTCCCCATCTCTGATTCCCCAATTCTGATTCCCTGCCTCTGATTCCCCAGCTCAGATTCCCCGCCTCTGATTCCCCATCTCTGATTCCCCACCTCTGATTCCTGTCCTCTGATTCCCGGCCTCTGATTCCCGGCCTCTGATTCCCGGCCTCTGATTCCCCGCTTCTGATTCTGATTCCCTGCCTCTGATTCCCCATCTCTGATTCGGCACATCTGATTCACTGCCTCTGATTCCCCGCCTCTGTTTCCCCGCCTCTGATTCCCTTCCACTGATTCCCCATATCTCATTCCCCGCCTCTGATTCCCCATCTCTGATTCCCGGACTCTGATTCCCCACCTCTGAATCCCCGCCTCTGATTCCCTAGCTCTGATTCCCCGCCTCTGATTCCCCGTGTCTGATTCCCTGCCTCTGATTCCCCGCCTCTGTTTCCCCGCCTCTGATTCCCGTCCTCTGATTCCCCACCTCTGAATTCCCGCCTCTGATTCCCCCGCTCTGATTCCCCGCCTCTGATTCCCTGTGTTTGATTCCCTGCCTCTGATTCCCCGCCTCTGATTCCCCATCTCTGATTCCCGGACTCTGATTCCCCACCTCTGAATTCCCGCCTCTGATTCCCCCGCTCTGATTCCCCGCCTCTGATTCCCTGTGTTTGATTCCCTGCCTCTGATTCCCCGCCTCTGATTCCCCATGTCTGATTCACCACCTCTGATTCGCCACCTCAGATTCCCCATATCTGATTCCCTGCCTCTGTTTCCCCGCCTCTGATTCCCCGCCTCTGATTCCCCATATCTGATTCCCCGCCTCTGATTCCCCATATCTGATTCCCCGCCTCTGATTCCCCATCTCTGATTCCCGGAATCTGATTCCCCACCTCTGATTCCTGTCCTCTGATTCCCGGCCTCTGATTCCCGGCCTCTGATTCCCGGCCTCTGATTCCCCGCTTCTGATTCTGATTCACTGCCTCTGATTCCCCATCTCTGATTCGGCACATCTGATTCCCTGCCTCTTATTCCCCGCCTCTGTTTCCCCGCCTCTGATTCCCTTCCTCTGATTCCCCATATCTCATTCCCCGCCTCTGATTCCCCGCCTCTGATTCCCAGACTCTGATTCCCCACCTCTGAATCACCGCCTCTGATTCCCCAGCTCTGATTCCCCGCCTCTGATTCCCCGTGTCTGATTCCCCGCCTCTGATTCCCCAGCTCTGATTCCCAGCCTGTGATTCCCCGTGTTTATTTCCCTGCCTCTGATTCCCCATCCCTGATTCCCCGCCTCTGATTCCCTTCCTCTGTTACCCCATCTCTGATTCCCCGCCTCTGATTCTCCGTGTCTGATTCCCCGCCTTTGAGTCCCTTCCTCTGATTCCCCATCTCTGATTCACCACCTCTGATTCTCCATCTCTGATTCCCCGCGTCTGATTCCCTGCCTCTGATTCCACGCCTCTGATTCCCCATCTCTGATTCACCACCTCTGATTCCCCACCTATGATTCCCCAACTCTGATTCCCCGCCTCTGATTCGCCAGCTATGATACCCCGCCTCCTATTCCCCGCGTCTGAATCCCTGCGTCTGATTCCACGCCTCTGATGCCCCATCTCTGATTCATCACCTCTGATTCCCTGCGTCTGATTCCCCGACTCTGATTACACATCTCTGATTCGGCACATCTGATTCCCTGCCTCTGATTCCCCGCCTCTGATTCCCCGCCTTTGATTCCCCATCTCTGATTCACCACCTCTGATTCCCCACCTATGAGTCCCCATATCTGATTCCCCGCCTCTGTTTCCCCGCCTCTGATTCCCCGCCTCTGATTCCCCATATCTGATTCCCCACCTCTGATTCCCCAACTCTGATTCCCCGCCTCTGATTCGCCAGCTATGATTCCCCGCCTCTGATTCCCCGCGTCTGAATCCCTGCGTCTGATTCCACGCCTCTGATGCCCCATCTCTGATTCATCACCTCTGATTCCCTGCGTCTGATTCCCCGACTCTGATTACACATCTCTGATTCCCCATCTCTGATTCCCCAATTCTGATTCCCCGCCTCTGATTCCCCAGCTCAGATTCCCCGCCTCTGATTCCCAACCTCTGATTCCCCGCCTCTGTTTCCCCGCCTCTGATTCCCCATCTCTGATTCACCGCCTCTGATTCCCCACCTCTGATTCCCCATATCTGATTCCCGGCCTCTGATTCCCAGCCTCTGATTCCCGGCCTCTGATACCCCGCTTCTGATTCTGATTCCCTGCCTCTGATTCCCCATCTCTGATTCCCCGCATCTGATTCCCCGCCCCTGATTCCCCACGTCTGATTACCCATATCTGATTGCCCGCCTCTGTTTCCACGCCTCTGATTCCCCGCCTCTGATTCCCCATATCTGATTCCCCACCTCTGATTCCCCAACTCTGATTCCCCGCCTCTGATTCGCCAGCTATGATTCCCCGCCTCCTATTCCCCGCGTCTGAATCCCTGCGTCTGATTCCACGCCTCTCATGCCCCATCTCTGATTCATCACCTCTGATTCCCTGCGTCTGATTCCCCGACTCTGATTACACATCTCTGATTCGGCACATATGATTCCCTGCCTCTGATTCCCCGCCTCTGATTTCCCGCCTCTGATTCCCCATCTCTGATTCACCACCTCTGATTCCCCACCTATGAGTCCCCACATCTGATTCCCCGCCTCTGTTTCCCCGCCTCTGATTCCCCGCCTCTGATTCCCCATATCTGATTCCCCACCTCTGATTCCCCAACTCTGATTCCCCGCCTCTGATTCGCCAGCTATGATTCCCCGCCTCTGATTCCCCGCGTCTGAATCCCTGCGTCTGATTCCACGCCTCTGATGCCCCATCTCTGATTCATCACCTCTGATTCCCTGCGTCTGATTCCCCGACTCTGATTACACATCTCTGATTCCCCATCTCTGATTCCCCAATTCTGATTCCCCACCTCTGATTCCCCAGCTCAGATTCCCCGCCTCTGATTCCCAACCTCTGATTCCCCACCTCTGGTTCCCCATATCTGATTCCCCGCCTCTGTTTCCCCGCCTCTGATTCCCCATCTCTGATTCACCGCCTCTGATTCCCCACCTCTGATTCCCCATATCTGATTCCCGGCCTCTGATTCCCAGCCTCTGATTCCCGGCCTCTGATACCCCGCTTCTGATTCTGATTCCCTGCCTCTGATTCCCCATCTCTGATTCCCCACAACTGATTCCCTGCCTATGATTCCCCGCCTCTGATTCCCCGCATCTGATTCCCCGCCCCTGATTCCCCACGTCTGATTACCCATATCTGATTCCCCGCCTCTGTTTCCCCGCCTCTGATTCCCCGCCTCTGATTCCCCATCTCTGATTCACCGCCTCTTATTCCCCAACCCTGATTTCCCACCTCTGATTCCCCAGCTCTGATTCCCCGCCTCTGATTCCCCGCGTCTGATTCCCTGCCTCTTATTCCCCGCCTCTGATTCCCATCTCTGATTCACCACCTCTGATACCCCAACTCTGATACCCCATATCTAACTCCCCGCCTCTAATTACCCGCGTCTGATTCCCCGCCTCTGATTCCCCATCTCTGATTCCCCGCCTCTGATTCCACATCTCTGATTCCCCGCCTATGATTCCCCGTGTCTGATTCCCCGCCTCTGAGTCCCTTCCTCTGATTCCCCATCTCTGATTTACAACCTCTGAATCCCCGCATCTGATTCACCACCGCTGATTCCCCGCCTCTGATTCCTCATCTCTGATTCCCGCCCTCTGTTTCCCCATCTCTGATTCACCACCTCTGATTCTCCATCTCTGATTCCCCGCGTCTGATTCCCTGCCTCTGATTCCACGCCTCTGATTCGCCAGCTATGATTCCCCACCTCCTATTCCCCGCGTCTGAATCCCTGCGTCTGATTCCACGCCTCTGATGCCCCATCTCTGATTCATCACCTCTGATTCCCTGCGTCTGATTCCACGACTCTGATTACACATCTCTGATTCGGCACATCTGATTCCCTGCCTCTGATTCCCCGCCTCTGATTCCCCGCCTTTGATTCCCCATCTCTGATTCACCACCTCTGATTCCCCACCTATGAGTCCCCATATCTGATTCCCCGCCTCTGTTTCCACGCCTCTGATTCCCCGCCTCTGATTCCCCATATCGGATTCCCCACCTCTGATTCCCCAACTCTGATTCCCCGCCTCTGATTCGCCAGCTATGATTCCCCGCCTCCTATTCCCCGCGTCTGAATCCCTGCGTCTGATTCCACGCCTCTGATGCCCCATCTCTGATTCATCACCTCTGATTCCCTGCCTCTGATTCCCCGCCTCTGATTCCCCGCCTCTGATTCCCCATCTCTGATTCACCACCTCTGATTCCCCACCTATGAGTCCCCATATCTGATTCCCCGCCTCTGTTTCCCCGCCTCTGATTCCCCGCCTCTGATTCCCCATATCTGATTCCCCACCTCTGATTCCCCAACTCTGATTCCCCGCCTCTGATTCGCCAGCTATGATTCCCCGCCTCTGATTCCCCGCGTCTGAATCCCTGCGTCTGATTCCACGCCTCTGATGCCCCATCTCTGATTCATCACCTCTGATTCCCTGCGTCTGATTCCCCGACTCTGATTACACATCTCTGATTCCCCATCTCTGATTCCCCAATTCTGATTCCCCGCCTCTGATTCCCAACCTCTGATTCCCCACCTCTGGTTCACCATATCTGATTCCCCGCCTCTGTTTCCCCGCCTCTGATTCCCCATCTCTGATTCACCGCCTCTGATTCCCCACCTCTGATTCCCCATATCTGATACCCGGCCTCTGATTCCCAGCCTCTGATTCCCGGCCTCTGATTCCCCATCTCTGATTCCCCACAACTGATTCCCTGCCTATGATTCCCCGCCTCTGATTCCCCGCATCTGATTCCCCGCCCCTGATTCCACACGTCTGATTACCCATATCTGATTCCCCGCCTCTGTTTCCCCGCCTCTGATTCCCCGCCTCTGATTCCCCATCTCTGATTCCCCGCCTCTGATTCCCCGCCTCTAATTCCCATCTCTGATTCACCACCTCTGATTCCCCAACTCTGATACCCCATATCTAACTCCCCGCCTCTAATTCCCCGCATCTGATTCCCCGCCTCTGATTCCCCATCTCTGATTCCCTGCCTCTGATTCCACATCTCTGATTCCCCGCCTATGATTCCCCGCCTCTGATTCCCCATCTCTGATTTACAACCTCTGAATCCCCGCATCTGATTCCCCGCCTCTGATTCCCCATCTCTGATTCACCACCTCTGATTCCCCGCCTCTGATTCCCCGCCTCTGATTCCCCATCTCTGATTTACAACCTCTGAATCCCCGCATCTGATTCACCACCGCTGATTCCCCGCCTCTGATTCCTCATCTCTGATTCCCGCCCTCTGATACCCCATCTCTGATTCCCGGCCTCTGATTCCCGGCCTCTGATTCCCGGCCTCTCATTCCCGGCCTCTCATTCCCGGCCTTTGATTCCCTGCCTCTGATTCCCCGCCTCTGATTCCCTGCCTCTGATTCCCCGTCACCGATTCCGCACATCTGATTCCCTGCCTCTGATTCCCTGCCTCTGATTCCCCGCCTCTGTTTCCCTGCCACTGATTCCCAACCTCTGATTCCCCACCTCTGATTCCCAGCCTCTGATTCCCCGTCTCTGTTTCCCCGCCTCTGATTCCCCGCCTCTGTTTCCCCATATCTGATTCCCCACCTCTCATTCCCCAACTCTGATTCCCCGCCTCTGATTCCCCAACTCTGATACCCCGCCTCTGATTCCCCGTGTTTGATTCCCTGCCTCTGATTCCCCGCCTCTGAATCCCCATCTCTGGTTCACCGCCTTTGATTTGCCACCTCTGATTCCACATATCTGATTCCCCGCCTCTGTTTCCCCGCCTCTGATTCCCCGCCTCTGATTCCCCATATCTCATTCCCGCCTCTGATTCCCCACCTCTGATTCCCAGCTTCTTATTCCCGGCATCTGATTACCGGCCTCTGATTCCCAGCCTCTGATTCCCCGCTTCTGTTTCTGATTCCCTGCCTCTGATACCCCGCCTCTGATTCCCCAACTCTGATTCACCACCTCTGATTCCCAACCTATGATTCACCACATCTGATTCCCCGCCTCTGTTTACCCGCCTCTGATTCCCCGCCTCTGATTCCCCATATCTGATTCCCCACCTCTGATTCCCCAACTCTGATTCCCCGCCTCTGATTCGCCAGCTATGATTCCCCGCCTCTGATTCCCCGCGTCTGATTCCCTGCCTCTGATTTCCCATCTCTGATTCCCCATCTCTGATTCCCCAATTCTGATTCGCCGCCTCTGTTTCCCCAGCTCTGATTCCCCAACTTTGAATCCCCGCCTCTGATTCCCCCTGTCTGATTCCCCGCCTCTGATTCCCCCTGTCTGATTCCCCGCCTCTGATTCCCCAGCTCTGATTCCCAGCCTGTGATTCCCCATGTTTGATTCCCTGCCTCTGATTCCCTGCCTCTGATTCCCCATCTCTGATTCACCGCCTCTGATTCCCCGGCCTCTGATTCCCGGCCTCTGATACCCTGCTTCTGTTTCTCATTCCCTGCCTCTGATTCCCCATCTCTGATTCACCGCCTCTGATTCACCACCTCTGATTCCCCATATCTGATTCCCTGCCTATGATTCCCCGCCTCTGATTTCCCACCTCTGATTCCCCGCCCCTGATTCCCCACCTCTGATTACCCATATCTGACTTCCCGCCTCTAATTCCCCGCCTCTGATTCCCCGCCTGATTCCCCATCTCTGATTCCCCGCCTCTGATTCCCCATCTCTGATTCCCCGCCTCTGATTCCCCGTGTCTGATTCCCCGCCTCTGAGTCCCTTCCTCTGATTCCCCATCTCTGATTCCCCAACTCTGATTCCCCGCCTCTGATTCACCAGCTATGATTCCCCGCCTCTGATTCCCTATGTCTGAATCCCTGCCTCTGATTCCACGCCTCTGATTCCCCATCTCTGATTCATCACCTCTGATTCCCTACGTCTGATTCCCCGCCTCTGATTCCCCATATCTGATTCCCCGCCTCTGTTTCCCCGCATCTGATTCCATGCCTTTTTTCAACATATCTGATATCCCGCCTCTGATTCCCCAACTCTGAATCCCCGCCTCTGATTCCCCAGCTCTGAATCCCCGCCTCTGATTCCCCGCGTTTGATTCCCTGCCTCTGATTCCCCGCCTCTGATTCCCCATCTCTGATTCACCGCCTTTGATTCGCCACCTCTGATTCCC
Organism: Narcine bancroftii; assembly: GCF_036971445.1. Classification (NCBI taxonomy): domain Eukaryota; kingdom Metazoa; phylum Chordata; class Chondrichthyes; order Torpediniformes; family Narcinidae; genus Narcine; species Narcine bancroftii. Next base: position 13,092,602 of record NW_027211894.1, read on the forward strand.
CATATCTGATTCCCCGCCTCTGTTTCCCCACCTCTGATTCCCTTCCTCTGAATCCCCATATCTCATTCCCCGCCTCTGATTCCCCAGCTCTGATTCCCAGATTGTGATTCCCCGTGTTTATTTCCCTGCCTCTGATTCCCTGCCTCTGATTCCCCATCTCTGATTCACCGCCTCTGATTCCCCACCTCTGATTCCCCATATCTGATTCCCGGCCTCTGATTCCCGGCCTCTGATTCCCGGCCTCTGATACCCCGCTTCGGATTCTGATTCCCTGCCTCTGATTCCCCATCTCTGATTCCCCGCCTCTGATTCACCGCCTCTGTTTCCCCGCCTCTGATTCCCCGCCTCTGATTCCCCATATCTGATTCCACGCCTCTTATTCCCCAACTCTGATTTCCCACCTCTGATTCCCCAGCTCTGATTCCCAGCCTCTGATTCCCCGCCTCTGATTCCCCATCTCTGATTCACCACCTCTGATTCCCCGCCTCTGATACCCCGCCTCTGATTCCCCATCTCTGATTTACAACCTCTGAATCCCCGCATCTGATTCACCACCGCTGATTCACCGCCTCTGATTCCTCATCTCTGATTCCCGCCCTCTGATACCCCATCTCTGATTCCCGGCCTCTGATTCCCGGCCTCTCATTCCCGGCCTCTGATTCCCGGCCTCTGATTCCCTGCCTCTGATTCCCCGCCTCTGATTCCCTGCCTCTGATTCCCCGTCACCGATTCCGCACATCTGATTCCCTGCCTCTGATTCCCTGCCTCTGATTCCCCGCCTCTGTTTCCCTGCCACTGATTCCCAACCTCTGATTCCCCACCTCTGATTCCCAGCCTCTGATTCCCCGTCTCTGTTTCCCCGCCTCTGATTCCCCGCCTCTGTTTCCCCATATCTGATTCCCCACCTCTCATTCCCCAACTCTGATTCACCACCTCTGATTCCCAACCTATGATTCACCACATCTGATTCCCCGCCTCTGTTTACCCGCCTCTGATTCCCCGCCTCTGATTCCCCATATCTGATTCCACACCTCTGATTCCCCACCTCTGATTCCCCACCTCTGATTCCCCAACTCTGATTCCCCGCCTCTGATTCGCCAGCTATGATTCCCCGCCTCTGATTCCCCGCGTCTGATTCCCTGCCTCTGATTTCCCATCTCTGATTCCCCATCTCTGATTCCCCAATTCTGATTCGCCGCCTCTGTTTCCCCAGCTCTGATTCCCCAACTTTGAATCCCCGCCTCTGATTCCCCAGCTCTGATTCCCCGCCTCTGATTCCCCCTGTCTGATTCCCCGCCTCTGATTCCCCAGCTCTGATTCCCAGCCTGTGATTCCCCGTGTTTGATTCCCTGCCTCTAATTCCCTGCCTCTGATTCCCCATCTCTGATTCACCGCCTCTGATTCCCCGGCCTCTGATTCCCGGCCTCTGATACCCTGCTTCTGTTTCTCATTCCCTGCCTCTGATTCCCCATCTCTGATTCACCGCCTCTGATTCACCACCTCTGATTCCCCATATCTGATTCCCTGCCTATGATTCCCCGCCTCTGATTCCCCACCTCTGATTCCCCGCCCCTGATTCCCCATCTCTGATTCCCCGCCTCTGATTCCCCATCTCTGATTCCCCGCCTCTGATTCCCCGTGTCTGATTCCCCGCCTCTGAGTCCCTTCCTCTGATTCCCCATCTCTGATTCCCCAACTCTGATTCCCCGCCTCTGATTCACCAGCTATGATTCATCACCTCTGATTCCCTACGTCTGATTCCCCGCCTCTGATTCCCCATCTCTGATTCCCCATCTCTGATTCCCCAATTCTGATTCCCCGCCTCTGATTCCCAACCTCTGATTCCCCACCTCTGATTCCCCATATCTGATTCCCCGCCTCTGTTTCCCCGCATCTGATTCCATGCCTTTTTTCAACATATCTGATATCCCGCCTCTGATTCCCCAACTCTGAATCCCCGCCTCTGATTCCCCAGCTCTGAATCCCCGCCTCTGATTCCCCGCGTTTGATTCCCTGCCTCTGATTCCCCGCCTCTGATTCCCCATATCTGATTCCCCGCCTCTGTTTCCCCACCTCTGATTCCCTTCCTCTGAATCCCCATATCTCATTCCCCGCCTCTGATTCCCCATGTCCGATTCCCGGACTCTGATTCCCCACCTCTGATTCCCCACCTCTGATTCCCCATATCTCATTCCCCGCCTCTGATTCCCCATGTCCGATTCCCGGACTCTGATTCCCCACCTCTGATTCCCCAGCTCTGATTCCCAGATTGTGATTCCCCGTGTTTATTTCCCTGCCTCTGATTCCCTGCCTCTGATTCCCCATCTCTGATTCACCGCCTCTGATTCCCCACCTCTGATTCCCCATATCTGATTCCCGGCCTCTGATTCCCGGCCTCTGATTCCCGGCCTCTGATACCCCGCTTCTGATTCTGATTCCCTGCCTCTGATTCCCCATCTCTGATTCCCCGCCTCTGATTCCCCGCCTCTGATTCCCCGCCCCTGATTCCCCACCTCTGATTCCCCATATCTGATTCACCGCCTCTGTTTCCCCGCCTCTGATTCCCCGCCTCTGATTCCCCATATCTGATTCCACGCCTCTTATTCCCCAACTCTGATTTCCCACCTCTGATTCCCCAGCTCTGATTCCCAGCCTCTGATTCCCCGCATCTGATTCCCTGACTCTGATTCCCCGCCTCTGATTCCCCATATCTGATTCCCCGCCTCTGATTCCCCACCTCTGAACCCCGGCCTCTGATTCACGGCCTCTGATTCCCGGCCTCTGATTCGCGGCCTCTGATTCCCCTCCTCTGATTCCCTGCCTCTGATTCCTGGCCTCTGATACCGGCCTCTGATTCCCCGCCTCTGATTCCCTGACTCTGATTCTCCGCCTCTGATTCCCCAACTCTGATTCCCCGCCTCTGATTCCCCGCCTCTGATTCCCCAGCTCTGATTCCCCAGCTCTGATACCCCGCCTCTGATTCCACGCGTCTGATTCCCAGTCTATGATTCCCCGCCTCTGATTCCGCATCTCTGCTTTACAACCTCTGATTCACCACGTCTCATTCACCACCGCTGATTCCCCGCCTCTGATTCCCCATCTCTGATTCCCGGCCTCTGATTCCCCACCTCTGATTCCCGGCCTCTCATTCCCGGCCTCTCATTCCTGGCCTCTGATTCCCGGCCTCCGATTCCCCGCCTCTGATTCCCCAACTCTGATTCCCCACCTCTGATTCCCCAGCTCTGATTCCCCGCCTCTGATTCCCCGTGTTTGATTCCCTGCCTCTGATTCCCCGCCTCTGATTCCCCACCTCTGTTTCCCCGCCTCTGATTCACCGCCTCTGATTCACCACCTCTGATTCCCCATATCTGATTAGCCACCTCTGTTTCCCCGCCTCTGATTCCCCGCCTCTGTTTCCGCATATCTGATTCCCCGCCTCTGATTCCCCATCTCTGATTCCCGGCCTCTGATTCCCCACTTCTGATTCCCGGCCTCTGTTTCCCCTCTTCCGATTCCCCGCCTCTGATTCCCCAGCTTTGATTCCCCGCCACTGATTCCCCGCGTCTGATTCCCCGCCTCTGATTCCCTTCCTCTGATTCCCCATCTCTGATTCACCACCTCTGATTCCCAATCTCTGATTCACGGCCTCAGATTCCCCACCTCTGATTCCCGGCCTCTGATTCCTGGCCTCTGATTCCCTGCCTCTGATTCTCCGCCTCATATTCCCCACCTCTGATTCCCCATATCTGATTCCCCGCCTCTGTTTCCCCGCCTCTTATTCCCTGCCTCTGATTCCCCAGCTCTGATACCCTGCCTCTGATTCCCCACGTCTGATTCCCCGCCTATGATTCCCCGCCTCTGATTCCCCATCTCTGATTTACAACCTCTGAATCATCACGTCTGATTCACCACCGCTGATTCCCCGCCTCTGATTCCCCAGCTCTGATTCCCGGCCTCTGATTCCCCACGTCTGATTCCCGGCCTCTGATTCCCGGCCTCTGATTCACGGCCTCTCATTACTGGCCTCTGATTCCCGGCCTCTGATTCCCTGCCTCTGATTCCCCATCTCTGATTCCGCACATCTGATTCCCTGCCTCTGATTCCCGGCCTCTGATTCCCCGCCTCTGATTTCCTGACTCTGATTCTCCGCCTCTGATACCCCAACTCTGATTCCCCGCCTCTGATTCCCAAGCTCTCAGTCCCCTTCTCTGATTCCCCATATCTGATTCCCCACCTCTGTTTCCCCGCCTCTTATTCCCCGCCTCTGATTCCCCATCTCTGCTTTACAACCGCTGATTCACCACGTGTGATTCACCACCCCTGATTCCCCGCCTCTGATTCCCCACCTCTGATACCCGGCCTCAGATTCACGGCCTCTGATTCCCCACCACTGATTCCCTGCCTCTGATTCCTGGCCTCTGATCCCCGGCCTCTGATTCCCCGCCTCTGATTCCCTGAATCTGATTCTCCGCCTCTGACTCCCCAACTCTGATTCCCCGCCTCTGATTCCCAAGCTCTCATTCCCCACCTCTGATTCCCCATATCTGATTCCCCGCGTCTGATTCCCAGCCTATGATTCCCCGCCTCTGATACCCCATCTCTGATTCCCGGCCTCTGATTCCCCACCTCTGATTCCCCACCTCTGATTCCTGGCCTCTGATTCCCAGTCTATGATTCCCCGCCTCTGATTCCGCATCTCTGCTTTACAACCTCTGATTCACCACGTCTCATTCACCACCGCTGATTCCCCGCCTCTGATTCCCCATCTCTGATTCCCGGCCTCTGATTCCCCACCTCTGATTCCCGGCCTCTCATTCCCGGCCTCTCATTCCTGGCCTCTGATTCCCGGCCTCCGATTCCCCGCCTCTGATTCCCCAACTCTGATTCCCCACCTCTGATTCCCCAGCTCTGATTCACCGCCTCTGATTCACCACCTCTGATTCCCCATATCTGATTAGCCACCTCTGTTTCCCCGCCTCTGATTCCCCGCCTCTGTTTCCGCATATCTGATTCCCCGCCTCTGATTCCCCATCTCTGATTCCCGGCCTCTGATTCCCCACTTCTGATTCCCGGCCTCTGTTTCCCCACTTCTGATTCCCCGCCACTGATTCCCCGCGTCTGATTCCCCGCCTCTGATTCCCTTCCTCTGATTCCCCATCTCTGATTCACCACCTCTGATTCCCAATCTCTGATTCACGGCCTCAGATTCCCCACCTCTGATTCCCGGCCTCTGATTCCTGGCCTCTGATTCCCTGCCTCTGATTCTCCGCCTCATATTCCCCACCTCTGATTCCCCATATCTGATTCCCCGCCTCTGTTTCCCTGCCTCTTATTCCCTGCCTCTGATTCCCCACGTCTGATTCCCCGCCTATGATTCCCCGCCTCTGATTCCCCATCTCTGATTTACAACCTCTGAATCATCACGTCTGATTCACCACCGCTGATTCCCCGCCTCTGATTCCCCATCTCTGATTCCCGGCCTCTGATTCCCCACGTCTGATTCCCGGCCTCTGATTCCCGGCCTCTGATTCACGGCCTCTCATTACTGGCCTCTGATTCCCGGCCTCTGATTCCCTGCCTCTGATTCCCCATCTCTGATTCCGCACATCTGATTCCCTGCCTCTGATTCCCGGCCTCTGATTCCCCGCCTCTGATTTCCTGACTCTGATTCTCCGCCTCTGATACCCCAACTCTGATTCCCCGCCTCTGATTCCCAAGCTCTCAGTCCCCTTCTCTGATTCCCCATATCTGATTCCCCACCTCTGTTTCCCTGCCTCTTATTCCCCGCCTCTGATTCCCCATCTCTGCTTTACAACCTCTGATTCACCACGTGTGATTCACCACCCCTGATTCCCCGCCTCTGATTCCCCATCTCTGATTCCCGGCCTCTGATTCCCCACCTCTGATTCCCGGCCTCTAATTCCCGGCCTCTCATGCCTGGCCTCTGATTCCGGGCCTCCGATTCCCCGCCTCTGATTCCCCGCCTCTGTTACCCCGCCTCTGATTCCCCGCCTCTGATTCCCCATATCTAATTCCCCGCCTCTGATTCCCCACCTCTGATACCCGGCCTCTGATTCACGGCCTCTGATTCCCGGCCTCAGATTCACGGCCTCTGATTCCCCGCCTCTGATTCCCTGCCTCTGATTCCTGGCCTCTGATTCCCGGCTTCTGATTCCCCGCCTCTGATTCCCTGAATCTGATTCTCCGCCTCTGACTCCCCAACTCTGATTCCCCGCCTCTGATTCCCAAGCTCTCATTCCCCACCTCTGATTCCCCATATCTGATTCCCCGCGTCTGATTCCCAGCCTATGATTCCCCGCCTCGGATTTCCCATCTCTGCTTTACAACCTCTGATTCACCACGTGTGATTCACCACCGCTGATTCCCCGCCTCTGATACCCCATCTCTGATTCCCGGCCTCTGATTCCCCACCTCTGATTCCCTGCCTCTGATTCCAAACCTCTGATTCCCCACCTCTGATTCCCCATATCTGATTCCCCGCCTCTGTTTCCCCGCTTCTGATTCCCCATATCTGATTCCCCGCCTCTGTTTCCCCGCCTCTGATTCCCCGCCTCTGATTCCCCATATCTGATTCCCAGCCTCTGATTACCCAACTCTGAAGAAAGGGGGTAGAAAGGGGGAAGAAAGGGGGATGAAAGGGGGATGAAAGGGGATGAAAGGGGGATAAAAGGGGGTAGAAAGGGAGGAAGAAAGGAGGGATAAAGGGACAAGGGGGAAAAGGGGAAGATAGGTTGAAGGGGGTCGAAAGGGGGGTCGAAAGGGGGATCGCAAGGGGGGTCGCAAGGGGGGTCGAAAGGGGAGTCGAAAGGGGGGTCGAAAGGGGGGTCGAAAGGGGGGTCGAAAGGGGGGTCGAAAGGGGGGTCGAAAGGGGGGTCGAAAGGGGGGTCGAAAGGGGGTAGAAAGGGGGGTTGAAAGGGGGGTTGAAAGGGGGGTGGAAAGTGGGGTGGAAAGGGGGGTGGAAAGGGTGGTGGAAAGGGGGGTGGAAAGGGAGGTCGAAAGGTGGGTCGAAAGGGGAGTCGAAAGGGGAGTCAAAAGGGGATGAAAGGGGGATGAAAGGGGGATGAAAGAGGGATGAAAGGGGGATGAAAGGGGGATGAAAGGGGGATGAAAGGGGGATGAAAGGGGGATGAAAGCGGGGTTGAAAGGGGGGTTGAAAGGAAGGTTGAAAGGAGGATTTAAAGGGGGGTTGAATGGGGGGTTGAAAGGGAGGAAGAAAGGAGGGATGAAGGGAAAAAGTGGAAAAGGGGGAAAAGGGAAGAAAGGTTAAAGGGGGTAAAAAGGGGGATCAAAAGGGGGATCGAAAGGGCGGTCGAAAGGGGGGTCGAAAGGGGTGTCGAATGGGGGGGTCAAAAGGGGGAGTCGAAAGGGGGGGTCAAAAGGGGGGTCGAAAGGGGGGTTGAAAGGGGGGTCGAAAGGGGGGTCGAAAGGGGGGTCGAAAGTGGGGTCGAAAGGGGGGTCGAAAGGGGGGGTCGAAAGGGGGGTCGAAAGGGGTGTCGACAGGGGGGTCGAAAGGGGGGTCGAAAGGGGGGTCGAAAGGGGGGTTGAAAGGTGGGTCGAAAGGGGGGTCGAAAGGGGGGTCGAAAGGGCGGTCGAAAGGGGGGTCGATAGGTGGGTCGAAAGGGGGGTCGAAAGGGGAGTCGAAAGGGGAGTCGAAAGGGGGATGAAAGGGGGATGAAAGGGGGATGAAAGGGGGATGAAAGGGGGTTGAATGGGGGATAAATGGGGGATGAATTGGGGATGAATGGGGTGAATGGGAATGAAAGGGGGATGAAAGGGGGATGAAAGGGGGATGAAAGGGGGATGAAAGGGGGATGAAAGGGGGGTTGCAAGGAAGGTTGAAAGGAAGAAAGGAGGGATAAAGGGAAAAGGGGAAAAGGGGGAAAAGGGGAAGAAACGTTGAATGGGGGTAGAAAGGGGGGTAGAAAGGGGGGTCGAAAGGAGGTCTAAAGGGGGGTCGAAAGGGGGTCGAAAGGAGGGTCGAAAGGGGGGTCGAAAGGGGGGTCGAAAGGGGGGTCGAAAGGGGGGTCGAAAGGGGGGTCAAAAGGGGGGTCGAAAGGGGGGTCGAAAGGGGGGTCGAAAGGGGGGTCGAAAGGGGGGTCGAAAGGGGGTCGAAAGGGGAGGTCGAAAGGGGAGTCGAAAGGGGGGTCGAAAGCGGGGTCGAAAGGGGGGTCGAAAGGGTACAAGAGGGGGGTCGAAAGGGGGTTCTAAAGGGGGTTCGAAAGGGGGGTCGAAAGGGGGGTCGAAAGGGGGTCGAAAGGGGGTTCGAAAGGGGTGTCGAAATTGGGGTCGAAAGGGGGGTGGAAAGGGGGGTGGAAAGGGGGGTGGAAAGGGGGGTGGAAAGGGGGGTGGAAAGGGGGGTGGAAAGAGGGGTGGAAAGGGGGTTGGAAATGGGGGTCGAAAGGGGGGTCGAAAGGGGGGTCGAGAGGGGGGTCGAGAGGGGGGTCGAAAGGGGGTCGAAAGGGGGGTGGAAAGGGGGGTGGAAAGGGGGGTAGAAAGGGGGGTAGAAAGGGGGGTCGAAAGGAGGTCTAAAGGGGGGTCGAAAGGGGGTCGAAAGGGGGGTCGAAAGGGGGGTCGAAAAGGGGTCGAAAGGGGGGTCGAAAGGGGGGTGGAAAGGGGGGTGGAAAGGGGGGTGGAAAGGGGGGTGGAAAGGGGGATCGAAAGGGAGTCGAAGGGGGGGTGGAAAGGGGGGTCGAAAGGGGGGTCGAAAGGGGGGTCGAAAGGGGGTCGAAAGGGGGATCGAAAGGGAGTCGAAGGGGGGTCGAAAGGGGGTCGAAAGGGGGGTCGAAAGGTGGGTCGAAAGGGGGTCGAAAGGGGGGTCGAAAGGGGGGTCGAAAGGGGGGTCGAAAGGGGGGTCGATAGGGGGGTCGAAAGGGGGGTCGAAAGGGGGGTCGAAAGGGGGGTCGAAAGGGGGTCGAAAGGGGAGGTCGAAAGGGGAGTCGAAAGGGGGGTCGAAAGCGGGGTCGAAAGGGGGGTCGAAAGGGTACAAGAGGGGGGTCGAAAGGGGGTTCTAAAGGGGGTTCGAAAGGGGGGTCGAAAGGGGGTCGAAAGGGGGTTCGAAAGGGGTGTCGAAATTGGGGTCGAAAGGGGGGTGGAAAGGGGGGTGGAAAGGGGGGTGGAAAGGGGGGTGGAATGGGGGGTGGAAAGGGGGGTGGAAAGAGGGGTGGAAAGGGGGTTGGAAATGGGGGTCGAAAGGGGGGTCGAAAGGGGGGTCGAGAGGGGGGTCGAGAGGGGGGTCGAAAGGGGGTCGAAAGGGGGGTCGAAAGTGGGGTCGAAAGGGGGGTCGAAATGGGGGTCGAAAGGGGGTCGGGGGGGTCGAAAGGGGGGTCGAAAGGGGGGTCGAAAGGGGGTCGAAAGGGGGGTCGAAAGGGGGGTGGAAAGGGGGGTGGAAAGGGGGGTGGAAAGGGGGGTGGAAAGGGGGGTGGAAAGGGGGATCGAAAGGGAGTCGAAGGGGGGGTCGAAAGGGGGGTCGAAAGGGGGTCGAAAGGGGGGTCGAAAGGGGGGTCGAAAGGGGGGTCGAAAGGGGGTTGAAAGGGGGGTCGAAAGGGGGATCGAAAGGGAGTCGAAGGGGGGTCGAAAGGGGGTTCGAGAGGCGGTTCGAAAGGGGGATGGAAAGGGGGGTGGAAAGGGGGGTGGAAAGGGGGGTGGAAAGGGGGGTCGAAAGGGGGTCGAAAGGGTGGTCGAAAGGGGGGTCGAAAGGAGGGTCGAAAGGGGGGTCGAAAGGGGGGTCGAAAGGGGGTCGAAAGGGGGTTCGAAAGGGGTGTCGAAATGGGGGTCGAAAGGGGGGTGGAAAGGGGGGTGGAAAGGGGGGTCGAAAGGGGGGTCAAAAGGGGGTTCGAAAGGGGGGTCGAAAGGGGGACGAAAGAGGGACGAAAGGGGGGTCGAAAGGGGGGTCGAAAGGGGGGTCGAAAGGGGGGTCGAAAGTGGGGTCGAAAGGGGGACGAAAGGGGGATGAAAGGGGGACGAAAGGGGGTCGAAAGGGGGTCGAAAGGGGGGTCGAAAGGGGGGTCGAAAGGGGGTCGAAAGGGGAGGTCGAAAGGGGAGTCGAAAGGGGGGTCGAAAGCGGGGTCGAAAGGGGGGTCGAAAGGGTACGAGAGGGGGGTCGAAAGGGGGTTCTAAAGGGGGTTCGAAAGGGGGGTCGAAAGGGGGGTCGAAAGGGGGTCGAAAGGGGGTTCGAAAGGGGTGTCGAAATGGGGGTCGATAGGGGGGTCGAAAGGGGGGTCGAAAGGGGGGTGGAAAGGGGGGTGGAAAGGGGGGTGGAAAGGGGGGTAGAAAGAGGGGTGGAAAGGGGGTTGGAAAGGGGGGTCGAAAGGGGGGTCGAAAGGGGGGTCGAGAGGGGGGTCGAGAGGGGGGTCGAAAGGGGGTCGAAAGGGGGGACGAAAGTGATGTCGAAAGGGGGGTCGAAATGGGGGTCGAAAGGGGGTCGAAGGGGGGTCGAAAGGGGGGTCGGAAGGGGGGTCGAAAGGGGGGTCGAAAGGGGGGTCAAAAGGGGGTCGAAAGGGGGGTCGAAAGGGGGGTGGAAAGGGGGGTGGAAAGGGGGGTGGAAAGGGGGGTGCAAAGGGGGATCGAAAGGGAGTCGAAGGGGGGGTCGAAAGGGGGGTCGAAAGGGGGTCGAAAGGGGGGTCGAAAGGGGGGTCGAAAGGGGGTCGAAAGGGGGGTCGAAAGGGGGATCGAAAGGGAGTCGAAGGGGGGTCGAAAGGGGGTCGAAAGGGGTGTCGAAAGGTGGGTCGAAAGGGGGTCGAAAGGGGGGTGGAAAGGGGAGTCGAAAGGGTGGTGGAAAGGGGGGTGGAAAGGGGGGTGGAAAGGGGGGTGGAATGGGGGGTGGAAAGGGGGGTGGAAAGGGGGGTGGAAAGAGGGGTCGAAAGGGGGTTCGAAAGGGGCTTCGAAAGGGGGGTCGAAAGGGGGGTCGAAAGGGGGGTCGAAAGGGGGGTCGAAAGGGGGGTCGAAAGGGGGACGAAAGGGGGACGAAAGGGGGACGAAAGGGGGGTCGAAAGGGGGGTCGAAAGGGGGGTCGAAAGAGGGATCGAAAGGGGGTTCGAAAGGGGGGTCGAAAGGGGGGACGAAAGGGGGGTCGAAAGGGGGGTCGAAATGGGGGTCGAAAAGGGGGTCGAAAGGGGGGTCGAAAGGGGGGTCGAAAGGGGGGTCGAAAGGGGGGTCGAAAGGGGGGTCGAAAGGGGGTTCGAGAGGCGGTTCGAAAGGGGGGTGGAAAGGGGGGTGGAAAGGGGGGTGGAAACGGGGGTGGAAAGGGGGGTGGAAAGGGGGGTGGAAAGGGGGGTCGAAAGGAGGTCTAAAGGGGGGTCGAAAGGAGGGTCGAAAGGGGGGTCGAAATGGGGGGTCGAAAGGGGGGTCGAAAGGGGGGTCGAAAGGGGGGTCGAAAGGGGGGTCAAAAGGGGGGTCGAAAGGGGGGTCGAAAGGGGGGTCGAAAGGGGGGTCGAAAGGGGGTCGAAAGGGGAGGTCGAAAGGGGAGTCGAAAGGGGGGTCGAAAGCGGGGTCGAAAGGGGGGTCGAAAGGGTACGAGAGGGTGGTCGAAAGGGGGTTCTAAAGGGGGTTCGAAAGGGGGGTCGAAAGGGGGGTCGAAAGGGGGTCGAAAGGGGGTTCGAAAGGGGTGTCGAAATGGGGGTCGAAAGGGGGGTCGAAAGGGGGGTCGAAAGGGGGGTCGAAAGGGGGGTGGAAAGGGGGGTGGAAAGGGGGGTGGAAAGGGGGGTGGAAAGAGGGGTGGAAAGGGGGTTGGAAAGGGGGGTCGAAAGGGGGGTCGAAAGGGGGGTCGAGAGGGGGGTCGAGAGGGGGGTCGAGGGGGTCGAAAGGGGGTCGAAAGGGGGGTCGAAAGTGGGGTCGAAAGGGGGGTCGAAATGGGGGTCGAAAGGGGGTCGAAGGGGGGTCGAAAGGGGGGTCGAAAGGGGGGTCGAAAGGGGGGTCGAAAGGGGGTCGAAAGGGGGGTCGAAAGGGGGGTGGAAAGGGGGGTGGAAAGGGGGGTGGAAAGGGGGGTGGAAAGGGGGATCGAAAGGGAGTCGAAAGGGGGGTGGAAAGGGGGATCGAAAGGGAGTCGAAGGGGGGGTGGAAAGGGGGGTCGAAAGGGGGGTCGAAAGGGGGGTCGAAAGGGGGTCGAAAGGGGGGTCGAAAGGGGGGTCGAAAGGGGGGTCGAAAGGGGGGTCGAAAGGGGGGTCGAAAGGGGGTTCGAGAGGCGGTTCGAAAGGGGGGTGGAAAGGGGGGTGGAAAGGGGGGTGGAAACGGGGGTGGAAAGGGGGGTGGAAAGGGGGGTGGAAAGGGGGTCGAAAGGGTGGTCGAAAGGGGGGTCGAAACGAGGGTCGAAAGGGGGGTCGAAAGGGGGGTCGAAAGGGGGTCGAAAGGGGGTCGAAAGGGGGTTCGAAAGGGGTGTCGAAATGGGGGTCGAAAGGGGGGTGGAAAGGGGGGTGGAAAGGGGGGTGGAAAGGGGGGTCGAAAGGGGGTTCGAAAGGGGGGTCGAAAGGGGGACGAAAGGGGGACGAAAGGGGGGTCGAAAGGGGGGTCGAAAGGGGTTCGAAAGGGGGGTCGAAAGGGGGGTCGAAAGGGGGGTCGAGAGGGGGGTCGAGAGGGGGTCGAAAGGGGGTCGAAAGGGGGGTCGAAAGTGGGGTCGAAAGGGGGGTCGAAATGGGGGTCGAAAGGGGGTCGAAGAGGGGTCGAAAGGGGGGTCGAAAGGGGGGTCGAAAGGGGGGTCAAAAGGGGGTCGAAAGGTGGGTCGAAAGGGGGGTGGAAAGGTGGGTGGAAAGGGGGGTGGAAAGGGGGGTGGAAAGGGGGATCGAAAGGGAGTCGAAGGGGGGGTCGAAAGGGGGTCGAAAGGGGGGTCGAAAGGGGGGTCGAAAGGGGGTCGAAAGGGGGGTCGAAAGGGGGGTCGAAAGGGAGTCGAAGGGGGGTCGAAAGGGGGTCGAAAGGGGGGTCGAAAGGTGGGTCGAAAGGGGGTCGAAAGGGGGGTCGAAACGGGGGTCGAAAGGGTGGTGGAAAGGGGGGTGGAAAGGGGGGTGGAAAGGGGGGTGGAATGGGGGGTGGAAAGGGGGGTGGAAAGAGGGGTCGAAAGGGGGTTCGAAAGGGGCTTCGAAAGGGGGGTCGAAAGGGGGTCGAAAGGGGGGTCGAAAGGGGGGTCGAAAGGGGGGTCGAAAGGGGGGTCGAAAGGGGGACGAAAGGGGGACGAAAGGGGGACGAAAGGGGGGTCGAAAGGGGGGTCGAAAGGGGGGTCGAAAGAGGGATCGAAAGGGGGTTCGAAAGGGGGTTCGAAAGGGGGGACGAAAGGGGGGTCGAAAGGGGGGTCGAAATGGGGGTCGAAAGGGGGGTCGAAAGGGGGGTCGAAAGGGGGGTCGAAAGGGGGGTCGAAAGGGGGGTCGAAAGGGGGGTCGAAAGGGGGTTCGAGAGGCGGTTCGAAAGGGGGGTGGAAACGGGGGAGGAAACGGGGGTGGAAAGGGGTGTGGAAAGGGGGGTGGAAAGGGGGGTCGAAAGGGGGTCGAAAGGGTGGTCGAAAGGGGGGTCGAAAGGAGGGTCGAAAGGGGGGTCGAAAGGGGGGTCGAAAGGGGGGTCGAAAGGGGGTCGAAAGGGAGTCGAAAGGGGGTTCGAAAGGGGTGTCGAAATGGGGGTCGAAAGGGGGGTGGAAAGGGGGGTGGAAAGGGGGGTCGAAAGGGGGGTCAAAAGGGGGTTTGAAAGGGGGGTCGAAAGGGGGACGAAAGGGGGGTCGAAAGGGGGGTCGAAAGGGGGGTCGAAAGGGGGGTCGAAAGGGGGGTCGAAAGGGGGGTCGAAAGGGGGGTCGAAAGGGGGGTCGAAAAGGGGGTCGAAAGGGGGTTCAAAATGGGGGTCGAAATGGGGGTCGAAATGGGGGACGAAAGGGGGGTCGAAAGGGGGTCGAAAGGGGGGTCGAAAGGGGGGTCGAAAGAGGGGTCGAAAGGGGGGTCGAAAGGGGGGTCGAAAGGGGGGTCGAAAGGGGGGTCGAAAGGGGGGTCGAAAGGGGGGTCGAAAGGGGGGTCGAAAGGGGGGTCGAAAGGGGGGTCGAAAGGGGGGTCGAAAGGGGGGTCGAAAGGGGGGTCGAAAGGGGGACGAAAGGGGGACGAAAGGGGGACGAAAGGGGGACGAAAGGGGGTCGAAAGGGGGTTCGAAAGGGGGTTCGAAAGGGGGATCGAAAGGGGGGTCGAAAGGGGGTTCGAAAGGGGGTTCGAAAGGGGTGTCGAAATGGGGGTCAATATGGGGGTGGAAAGGGGGGTGGAAAGGGGGGTCGAAAGGGGGTTCTAGAGGCGGTTCGAAAGGGGGGTGGAAAGGGGGGTGGAAAGGAGGGTGGAAAGGGGGGTGGAAAGTGGGGTGGAAAGGGGGGTGGAAAGGGGGGTGGAAAGGGGGGTGGAAAGGGGGGTCGAAAAGGGGGTCGAAAGGGGGGTCGAAAGGAGGGTCGAAAGGGGTGTCGAAAGGGGGGTCGAAACGGGGTCGAAAGGGGGGTCGAAAGGGGGGTGGAAAGGGGGGTGGAAAGGGGGGTCGAAAGGGGAGTCGAAAGGGGGTTCGAAAGGGGGGTCGAAAAGGGGGTCGAAAGGGTGGTGGAAAGGGGGGTGGAAAGGGTGGTGGCAAGGGGGGTGGAAAGGGGGGTGGAAAGGGGGGTGGCAAGGGGGGTGGAAAGGGGGGTCGAAAGGGGGTTCGAAAGGAGCTTCGAAAGGGGGGTCAAAAGCGGGTCGAAAGGGGGGTCGAAAGGGGGGGTCGAACGGGGGGTCGAAAGGGGGACGAAAGGGGGACGAAAGGGTGTCGAAAGGGGGGTCGAAAGGGGGGTGGAAAGGGGGGTGGAAAAGGGGGTGGAAAGGGGGGCCGAAAGGGGGATCGAAAGGGGGTTCGAAAGGGGGGTCGAAAGGGGGGTCGAAAGGGGGGTCGAAAGGGGGGTCGAAATGGGGGTCGAAAGGGGAGTCAAAAGGGGGGTCGAAAGGGGGGTCGAAAGGGGGGTGGAAAGGGGGGTGGAAAGGGGGGTGGAAAGGGGGGTGGAAAGGTGGGTGGAAAGGGGGGGGAAATGGGGGTGGAAAAGGGGGTGGAAAGGGGGGTGGAAAGGGGGGTGGAAACGGGGGTGGAAAGGGGGGTGGAAAGGGAGGTGGAAAGGGGGTGGAGACGGGGGTTGAAAGGGGGGTCGAAAGGGGGGTCGAAAGGGGGGTCGAAAGGGGGTTCGAAAAGGGGTTCGAAAGGGGGTTCGAAAGGGGGTTCGAAAGGGGGTTCGAAAGGGGGTTCGAAAGGGGGTTCGAAAGGGGAGTCGAAAGGGGAGTCGAAAGGGGAGTCGAAAGGGGAGTCGAAATGGGAGACGAAAGGGGGACGAAAGGGGGACGAAAGGGGGACTAACGGGGGACGAAAGGGGGACGAAAGGGGGACGTAAGGGGGACGAAAGGGGGACGAAAGGGGGGATGAAAGGGGGGTTGAAAAGGGGGGTTTAAATGAAGGTTAAAAGGAGGGTTGAAAGGAGGGTAGCAAGGGGGTTGAAAGGGGGTAGAAAGGGGGTAGAACGGGGGTAGAAAGGGGGAATAAAGGGGGAAGAAAGGGGGAAGAAAGGGGGAAGAAAGGGGGAAGAATGGGGGAAGAATGGGGGAAGAAATGGGGAAGAAAGGGGGTAGAAAAGGGGGTTGAAAGGGGGGTGGAAAGGGGGGTGGAAAGGGGGGTGGAAAGGGGGGTGGAAAGGGGGATGAAAGAGGGATGAAAGGGGGATGAAAGGGGGATGAAAGGGGGATGAAAGGGGGATGAAAGGGGGGTTGAAAGGGGGGTTGAAAGGAAGGTTGAAAGGAAGGTTGAAAGGAGGATTTAAAGGGGGGTTGAATGGGGGGTTGAAAGGGAGGAAGAAAGGAGGGATGAAGGGAAAAAGTGGAAAAGGGGGAAAAGGGAAGAAAGGTTAAAGGGGGTAAAAAGGGGGATCAAAAGGGGGGTCGAAAGGGGGGTCGAATGGGGGGGTCAAAAGGGGGAGTCGAAAGGGGGGGTCGAGAGGGGGGTCGAGAGGGGGGTCGAAAGGGGGGTCGAAAGGGGGGTCGAAAGGGGGGTCGAAAGGGGGGTCGAAAGGGGGGTCGAAAGGGGGGTCGAAAGGGGGGTCGAAAGGGGGGTCGACAGGGGGGTCGAAAGGGGGGTCGAAAGGGGGGTCAAAAGGGGGGTCGAAAGGGGGGTCGAAAGGGGGGTCGAAAGGGGGGTCGAAAGGGGAGTCGAAAGGGGAGTCGAAAGGGGAGTCAAAAGGGGAGACGAAAGGGGGACGAAAGGGGGACGAAAGGGGACGAAAGGGGACGAAAGGGGGACGAAAGGGGGACGAAAGGGGGATGAAAGGGGGACGAAAGGGGGACGAAAGGGGGGACGAAAGGGGGGTTGAAATGGGGTTTAAATGAAGGTTTAAAGGAGGGTTGAAAGGAGGGTTGCAAGGGGGTTGAAAGGGGGTAGAAAGGGGGTGGAAAGGGGGTAGAAAGGGGGAAGAAAGGGGGAAGAAAGGGGGAAGAAAGGGGGAAGAAAGGGGGAAGATAGGGGGAAGAAAGGGGGAAGAAAGGGGGAAGAAAGGGGGAAGAAAGGGCGAAGAAAGGGGAAGAATGGGGGAAGAAAGGGGGAAGAAAGGGGGAAGAAAGTGGGAGGAAAGGGGGAGGAAAGGGGGAGGAAAGGGGGAGGAAAGGGGGAAGAAAGGAGGAAGAAAGAGGGAAGTAAGGGGGAAGAAAGGGGGAAGAAAGGGAGAAGAAAAGGGGAAGAAAGGGGGTCGAAAGGGGTGTCGAAAGGGGGGTCGAAAGGGGGACGAAAGGGGGGTCGAAAGGGGGGTCGAAAGGGGGACGAAAGGGGGGTTTAAAGGGGGGTTTAAATGAAGGTTAAAAGGAGGGTTGAAAGGAGGGTAGCAAGGGGGTTGAAAGGGGGTAGAAAGGGGGTAGAAAGGGGGAAGAAAGGGGGAAGAAAGGGGGAAGAATGGGGGAAGAATGGGGGAAGAATGGGGGAAGAAAGGGGGAAGAAAGGGGGAAGAAAGGGGGAGGAAAGGGGGAGGAAAGGGGGAGGAAAGGGGGAGGAAAGGGGGAGGAGAGGGGGAGGACAGGGGAGGAAAGGGGGAAGAAAGGAGGAAGAAAAGGGGAAGAAAGGGGGAAGAAAGGGGGAAGAAAGGGGGAAGAAAGGGGGTCGAAAGGGGGGTCGAAAGGGGGACGAAAGGGGGGTCGAAAGGGGGGTCGAAAGGGGAGACGAAAGGGGGACGAAAGGGGGACGAAAGGGGGACTAAAGGGGGACGAAAGGGGACGAAAGGGGGAAGAAAGGGGGACGAAAGGGGGATGAAAGGGGGGACGAAAGGGGGGTTGAAAGGGTGGTTTAAATGAAGGTTAAAAGGAGGGTTGAAAGAAGGGTAGCAAGGGGGTTGAAAGGGGGTAGAAAGGGGGTGGAAAGGGGGAAGAAAGGGGGAAGAAAGGGGTAAGAAAGGGGTAAGAAAGGGGGAAGAATGGGGGAAGAAAGGGGGAAGAAAGGGGGAAGAAAGGGGGAAGAAAGGGGGAAGAAAGGGGGAAGAAAGGGGGAGGAAAGGGGGAGGAAAGGGGGAAGAAAGGAGGAAGAAAGGGGGAAGAAAGGGGGAAGAAAGGGGGAAGAAATGGGGTCGAAAGGGGGGTCGAAATGGGGATGAAAGGGGGACGAAAGGGGGGTGGAAAGGGGGGTCGGAAGGGGGGTCGAAGGGGGGGTCGAAAGGGGGGTCGAAAGGGGGGTCGAAAGGGGGGTCGAAAGGGGGGTCGAAAGGGGGGTCGGGGGGGTCGAAAGGGGGTCGAAAGGGGGTCGAAAGGGGGGTAAAAAGGGGGGTCGAAAGGGGGTTCGAAAGGGGGGTCGAAAGGAGGGTCGAAAGGGGGGTCGAAAGGGGAGTCGAAAGGGGAGTTAAAAGGGGGATGAAAGGGGGATGAAAGGGGGATGAAAGGGGGTTGAATGGGGGATGAAAGGGGGTTGAAAGGGGGATGAAAGGGGGATGAAAGGGGGATGTAAGCGGGATGAAAGGGGGGTTGAAGGGAAGGTTGAAAGGGAGGAAGAAAGGAGGGAAGAAAGGGGGAAGAAAGGGGGAAGAAAGGGGGAAGAAAGGGGGAAGAAAGGGGGTCGAAAGGGGGTCGAAAGGGGGGTCGAGAGGGGGGTCGAGAGGGGGGTCGAGAGGGGGGTCGAGAGGGGAGTCGAATGGGGGGTCGAAAGGGGGGTCGAAAGGGGGGTCGAAAGGGGGGTCGAAAGGGGGTTCGAAATGGGAGTCGAAATGGGAGTCGAAAGGGGAGTCGAAAGGGGAGTCGAAAGGGGAGACGAAAGGGGAGACGAAAGGGGGACGAAAGGGGGACGAAAGGGGACGATAGGGGGACGAAAGGGGGGACGAAAGGGGGGACGAAAGGGGGGTTGAAAGGGAGTTTTAAATGAAGGTTTAAAGGAGGGTTGAAAGGAGGGCAGCAAGGGGGTTGAAAGGGGGTAGAAAGGGGGTGGAAAGGGGGTAGAAAGGAGGAAGAAAGGGCGAAGAAAGGGCGAAGAAAGGGGGAAGAAAGGGGGAAGAAAGGGGGAAGAAAGGGGGAAGAAAGGGGGAAGAAAGGGGAAGAATGGGGGAAGAAAGGGGAAGAATGGGGGAAGAAAGGGGGAAAAAGGGGAAGAAAGTGGGAGGAAAGGGGGAGGAAAGGGGAAGGAAAGGGGGAGGAAAGGGGGAGGAAAGGGGGAAGAAAGGAGGAAGAAAGGAGGAAGAAAGAGGGAAGAAAGGGGGAAGAAAGGGGGAAGAAAGGGGGAAGAAAGGGGGAAGAAAGGGAGAAGAAAGGGGGTCGAAAGGGGTGTCGAAAGGGGGTCGAAAGGGGGGTCGAAAGGGGGGTCGAAAGGGGGGACGAAAGGGGGGTTTAAATGAAGGTTAAAAGGAGGGTTGAAAGGAGGGTAGCAAGGGGGTAGAAAGGGGGTAGAAAGGGGGAAGAAAGGGGGAAGAAAGGGGGAAGAAAGGGGGAAGAAAGGGGGAAGAAAGGGGGAAGAAAGGGGGAAGAATGGGGGAAGAGAGGAGGAAGAAAGTGGGAGGAAAGGGGGAGGAAAGGGGGAGGAAAGGGGGAGGAAAGGGGGAGGAAAGGGGAACAAAGGAGGAATAAAGGGGGGTCGAAAGGGGGGTCGAAAGGGGGTTCGAAAGGGGGGTCAAAAGGGGGTTCGAAAGGGGGTTCGAAAGGGGAGTCGAAAGGGGAGTCGAAAGGGGAGTCGAAAGGGGAGTCGAAAGGGGAGTCGAAAGGGGAGACGAAAGGGGGACGAAAGGTGGACGAAAGGTGGACGAAAGGGGGACGAAAGGGGGACGAAAGGGGGACGAAAGGGGGACGAAAGGGGGACGAAATGGGGGACTAAAGGGGGGTTGAAAGGGGGGTTTAAATGAAGGTTAAAATGAGGGTTGAAAGGAGGGTAGCAAGGGGGTTGAAAGGGGGTAGAAAGGGGGTAGAAAGGGGGAAGAAAGGGGGAAGAAAGGGGGAAGAAAGGGGGAAGAAAGGGGGAAGAAAGGGGGAAGAAAGGGGGAAGAAAGGGGGAAGAGAGGGGGAGGAGAGGGGGAGGAGAGGGGGAGGAGAGGGGGAGGAAAGGGGGAGGAAAGGGGGAAGAAATGAGGAAGAAAGGGGGAAGAAAGGGGGAAGAAAGGGGGAAGAAAGGGGGAAGAAAGGGGGAAGAAAGGGGGAAGAAAGGGGGAAGAAAGGGGGAAGAAAGGGGGAAGAAAGGGGGAAGAAAGAGGGAAGAAAGGGGGAAGAAAGGGGGGTCGAAAGGGGGACGAAAGGGGGGTCGAAAGGGGGGTCGAAAGGGGGGTCGAAAGGGGGGTCGAAAGGGGGGTCGAAAGGGAGGTCGAAAGGGAGGTCGAAAGGGGGTTCGAAAGGGGGTTCGAAAGGGGAGTCGAAAGGGGTGTCAAAAGGGGAGTCGAAAGGGGAGTCGAAAGGGGAGACGAAAGGGGAGACGAAAGAGGGATGAAAGAGGGACGAAAGGGGGACGAAAGGGGGACTAAAGGGGGACGAAAGGGGACGAAAGGGGACGAAAGGGGGACGAAAGGGGGACGAAAGGGGGATGAAAGGGGGGACGAGGGGGTTGAAAGGGTGGTTTAAATGAAGGTTAAAAGGAGGGTTGAAAGAAGGGTAGCAAGGGGGTTGAAAGGGGATAGAAAGGGGGTGGAAAGGGGATAGAAATGGGGAAGAATGGGGGAAGAATGGGGGAAGAAAGGGGGAAGAAAGGGGGAAGAAAGGGGGAGGAAAGGGGGAAGAAAGGGGGAAGAAAGGGGGAAGAAAGGGGGTCGAAAGGGGGGTCGAAAGGGGGGTCGAAAGGGGGGTCGAAAGGGGGGTCGTAAGGAGGGTCGAAAGGGGGGTCGAAAGGGGAGTCGAAAGGGGAGTCGAAAGGGGAGTCGAAAGGGGAGTCGAAAGGGGAGTCGAAAGGGGAGTCGAAAGGGGAGTCGAAAGGGGGATGAAAGGGGGATGAAAGGGGGATGAAAGGGGGTTGAATGGGGGATGAAAGGGGGTTGAAAGGGGGATGAAAGGGGGATGAAAGGGGGATGAAAGGGGGATGTAAGCGGGATGAAAGGGGGTTTGAAAGGAAGGTTGAAAGGGAGGAAGAAAGGAGGGATAAAGGGAAAAAGGGGGAAAAGAGGGAAAAGGGGAAGAAAGGTTGAAGGGGGTAGAAAAGGGGGTAGAAAGGGGGGTAGAAAGGGGGGTCGAAAGGGGGGTCGAAAGGGGGGTCGAAAGGGGCGTCGAAAGGGGCGTCGAAAGGGGGGTCGAAAGGGGGGTCGAAAGGGGGGGTCGAAAGGGGGGGTCGAAAGGGGGGTCGAAAGGGGGGTCGAAAGGGGGGTCGAAAGGGGGGTCGAAAGGGGGGTCGAAAGGGGGGTCGAAAGGGGGGTCGAAAGGGGGTCGAAAGGGGGTCGAAAGGGGGTCGAAAGGGGGTCGAAAGGGGGTCGAAAGGGGGGTCGAAAGGGGGGTCGAAAGGGGGGTCGAAAGTGGGGGCGAAAGGGGGGTCGAAAGGGGGGTCGAAAGGGGGGTCGAAAGGGGGTCGAAAGGGGGGTCGAAAGGGGGGTCGAAAGGGGGGTCGAAAGGGGGGTCGAAAGGGGGTCGAAAGGGGGGTCGAAAGGGGGGTCGAAAGGGGGGTGGAAAGGGGGGTGGAAAGGGGGGTGGAAAGGGGGGTGGAAAGGGGAGACGAAAGGGGGGTCGAAAGGGGGGTCGAAAGGGGGGTCGAAAGGGGGGTCGAAAGGGGGGTCGAAAGGGGGGTCGAAAGGGGGGTCGAAAGGGGGGTCGAAAGGGGGGGTCGAAAGGGGGGTCGAAAGGGGGGTCGAAAGGGGGGTCGAAAGGGGGGTCGAAAGGGGCGTCGAAAGGGGGGTCGAAAGGGGGGGGGGTCGAAAGGGGGGGGGTCGAAAGGGGGGGGGTCGAAGGGGGGGGGGTCGAAAGGGGGGGGTCGAAAGGGGGGTCGAAAGGGGGGTCGAAAGGGGGGGTCGAAAGGGGGGTCGAAAGGGGGGTCGAAAGGGGGGTCGAAAGGGGGGTCGAAAGGGGGGTCGAAAGGGGGGTCGAAAGGGGGGTCGAAAGGGGGTCGAAAGGGGTGTCGAAAGGGGGGTCGAAAGGGGGGTCGAAAGGGGTGTCGAAAGGGGTGTCGAAAGGGGGGTCGAAAGGGGGGTCGTAAGGGGGGTCGAAAGGGGGGTCGAAAGGGGGTCGAAAGGGGGGTCGAAAGGGGGGTCGAAAGGGGGGTCGAAAGGGGGGTCGAAAGGGGGGTCGAAAGGGGGGTCGAAAGGGGGGTCGAAAGGGGGGACGCAAGGGGGGTCGAAAGGGGGGTCGAAAGGGGGGTCGAAAGGGGGGTCGAAAGGGGGGTCGAAAGGGGGGTCGAAAGGGGGGTCGAAAGGGGGGTCGAAAGGGGGGTCGAAAGGGGGGTCGAAAGGGGTGTCGAAAGGGGTGTCGAAAGGGGGGTCGAAAGGGGGGTCGAAAGGGGGGTCGAAAGGGGGGTCGAAAGGGGGGTCGAAAGGGTCGAAAGGGGGTCGAAAGGGGGTCGAAAGGGGGTCGAAAGGGGGTCGAAAGGGGGTCGAAAGGGGGGTCGAAAGGGGGGTCGAAAGGGGGGTCAAAAGGGGGGTCGAAAGTGGGGGCGAAAGGGGGGTCGAAAGGGGGGTCGAAAGGGGGGTCGAAAGTGTGGGCGAAAGGGGGGTCGAAAGGGGGGTCGAAAGGGGGGTCGAAAGGGGGGTCGAAAGGGGGGTCGAAAGGGGGGTCGAAAGGGGGGTCGAAAGGGGGGTCGAAAGGGGGGTCGAAAGGGGGACGAAAGGGGGACGAAAGGGGGACGAAAGGGGGACGAAAGGGGGACGAAAGGGGGACGAAAGGGGGACGAAAGGGGGTCGAAAGGGGGTCGAAAGGGGGGTCGTAAGGGGAATGAAAGAGGGATGGAAGGGGGATGAAAGGGGGATGAAAGGGGGGTGGAAAGGGGGGTGGAAAGGTGGGTGGAAAGGGGGGTGGAAATGGGGGTGGAAAGGGGGGTGGAAAGGGGGGTGGAAAGGGGGGTGGAAAGGGGGGTGGAAAGGAGGGTCGAAAGGGGGGTCGAAAGGGGGGTCGAAATGGGGTTCGAAAGGGGGGTCGAAAGGGGGGTCGAAAGGGGGGTCGAAAGGGGGTCGAAAGGGGGGTCGAAAGGGGGGTCGAAAGGGGAGTCGAAAGGGGGTTCGAAAGTGGGGTCGAACGGGGGGTCGAAAGGGGGGTCGAAAGAGGGGTCGAAAGGGGGGTCGAAAGGGGGGTCGAAAGGGGTGTCGAAAGGGGGATGAAAGGGGGATGAAAGGGGGATGAAAGGGGGATGAAAGGGGGATAAAGGGGGATGAAAGGGGGGTTGAAAGGGGGGTTGAAAGGGGGGTGAAAGGGGGGTTGAAAGGAAGGTTGAAAGGAGGATTGAAAGGGGGGTTGAATGGGGGGTTGAAAGGGAGGAAGAAAGGAGGGATAAAGGGAAAAAGAGGAAAAGGGGGAAAAGGGAAGAAAGGTTAAGGGGGGTCGAAAGGGGGGTGGAAAGGGGGGTGGAAAGGAGGGTGGAAAGGGGGGTGGAAAGGGGGTCGACGGGGGGTCGAGAGGGGGGTCGAGAGGGGGTTCGAGAGGGGGGTCGAAAGGGGGGTCGAAAGGGGGGTCGAAAGGGGGGTCGAAAGGGGGGTCGAAAGGGGGGTCGAAAGGGGGGTCGAAAGGGGGGTCGAAATGGGGGTCGAAAGGGGGGTCGAAAGGGGGGTCGAAAGGGGGGTCGAAAGGGGGTCGAAAGGGGGTCGAAAGGGGGTCGAAAGGGGGTCGAAAGGGGGGTCGAAAGGGGGGTCGAAAGGGGGGTCGAAAGTGGGGGCGAAAGGGGGGTCGAAAGGGGGGTCGAAAGGGGGGTCGAAAGGGGGGTCGAAAGGGGGGTCGAAAGGGGGGTCGAAAGGGGGTTCGAAAGGGGGGTCGAAAGGGGGGTCGAAAGGGGGGTCGAAAGGGGGGTCGAAAGGGGGGTCGAAAGGGGGGTGGAAAGGGGGGTGGAAAGGGGGGTGGAAAGGGGAGACGAAAGGGGGGTCGAAAGGGGGGGTCGAAAGGGGGGTCGAAAGGGGGGTCGAAAGGGGGGTCGAAAGGGGGGTCGAAAGGGGGGTCGAAAGGGGGGTCGAAAGGGGGGTCGAAAGGGGGGTCGAAAGGGGGGTCGAAAGGGGGGTCGAAAGGGGGGTCGAAAGGGGGGTCGAAAGGGGGGTCGAAAGGGGGGTCGAAAGGGGGGTCGAAAGGGGGGTCGAAAGGGGGGTCGAAAGGGGGGGTCGAAAGGGGGGTCGAAAGGGGGGTCGAAAGGGGGGTCGAAAGGGGGGTCGAAAGGGGGGTCGAAAGGGGGGTCGAAAGGGGGGTCGAAAGGGGGGTCGAAAGGGGGTCGAAAGGGGGTGGAAAGGGGGGTGGAAAGGGGGGTGGAAAGGGGGTAGAAAGGGGGGTCGAAAGGGGGGTCGAAAGGGGGGTGGAAAGGGGAGACTAAAGAGGGGTCGAAAGGGGGGTCGAAAGGGGGGTCGAAAAGGGGGGGGTCGAAAGGGGGGGGGTCGAAAGGGGGGTCGAAAGGGGGGTCGAAAGGGGGGTCGAAAGGGGGGTCGAAAGGGGGGTCGAAAGGGGGGTCGAAAGGGGGGTCGAAAGGGGGGTCGAAAGGGGGGTCGAAAGGGGGGTCGAAAGGGGGGTCGAAAGGGGGGTCGAAAGGGGGGTCGAAAGGGGGGTCGAAAGGGGGGTCGAAAGGGGGGTCGAAAGGGGGGTCGAAAGGGGGGTCGAAAGGGGGTCGAAAGGGGGGTCGAAAGGGGGGTCGAAAGGGGGGTCGAAAGGGGGGTCGAAAGGGGGGTCGAAAGGGGGGTCGAAAGGGGGGTCGAAAGGGGGGTCGAAAGGGGGGTCGAAAGGGGGGTCGAAAGGGGGGTCGAAAGGGGGGTCGAAAGGGGGGTCGAAAGGGGGGTCGAAAGGGGGGTCGAAAGGGGGGTCGAAAGGGGGGTCGAAAGGGGGGTCGAAAGGGGGGTCGAAAGGGGGGTCGAAAGGGGGTCGAAAGGGGGGTCGAAAGGGGGGTCGAAAGGGGGTCGAAAGGGGGTCGAAAGGGGGTCGAAAGGGGGGTCGAAGGGGGGTCGAAAGGGAGGTCGAAAGTGGGGGCGAAAGTGGGGTCGAAAGGGGGGTCGAAAGGGGGGTCGAAAGGGGGGTCGAAAGGGGGGTCGAAAGGGGGGTCGAAAGGGGGGGTCGAAAGGGGGGTCGAAAGGGGGGTCGAAAGGGGGGTCGAAAGGGGGGTCGAAAGGGGGGTCGAAAGGGGGGACGCAAGGGGGGTCGAAAGGGGGGTCGAAAGGGGGGTCGAAAGGGGGGTCGAAAGGGGGGTCGAAAGGGGGGTCGAAAGGGGGGTCGAAAGGGGGTCGAAAGGGGGGTCGAAAGGGGGGTCGAAAGGGGGGTCGAAAGGGGGGTCGAAAGGGGGGTCGAAAGGGGGGTCGAAAGGGGGGTCGAAAGGGGGGTCGAAAGGGGGGTCGAAAGGGGGGTCGAAAGGGGGGTCGAAAGGGGGGTCGAAAGGGGGGTCGAAAGGGGGTTCGAGAGGCGGTTCGAAAGGGGGGTGGAAAGGGGGGTGGAAACGGGGGGTGGAAACGGGGGTGGAAAGGGGGGTGGAAAGGGGGGTGGAAAGGGGGG
This sequence comes from Narcine bancroftii, assembly GCF_036971445.1. Classification (NCBI taxonomy): domain Eukaryota; kingdom Metazoa; phylum Chordata; class Chondrichthyes; order Torpediniformes; family Narcinidae; genus Narcine; species Narcine bancroftii. The sequence goes on from NW_027211894.1 coordinate 13,117,651, forward strand.
TCGAAAGGGGGTCGAAAGGGGGTCGAAAGGGTGGTCGAAAGGGGGGTCGAAAGGAGGGTCGAAAGGGGGGTCGAAAGGGGGGTCGAAAGGGGGTCGAAAGGGGGTCGAAAAGGGGGTTCGAAAGGGGTGTCGAAATGGGGGTCGAAAGGGGGGTGGAAAGGGGGGTGGAAAGGGGGGTCGAAAGGGGGGTCAAAAGGGGGTTCGAAAGGGGGGTCGAAAGGGGGACGAAAGGGGGACGAAAGGGGGGTCGAAAGGGGGGTCGAAAGGGGGGTCGAAAGGGGGGTCTAAAGGGGGGTCGAAAGGGGGGTCGAAAGGGGGGTCGAAAAGGGGGTCGAAAGGTGGTTCAAAATGGGGGTCGAAATGGGGGTCGAAATGGGGGACGAAAGGGGGGTCGAAAGGGGGTCGAAAGGGGGGTCGAAAGGGGGGTCGAAAGGGGGGTCGAAAGAGGGGTCGAAAGGGGGGTCGAAAGGGGGGTCGAAAGGGGGGTCGAAAGGGGGGTCGAAAGGGGGGTCGAAAGGGGGGTCGAAAGGGGGGTCGAAAGGGGGGTCGAAAGGGGGGTCGAAAGGGGTGTCGAAAGGGGGACGAAAGGGGGACGAAAGGGGGACGAAAGGGGGACGAAAGGGGGTCGAAAGGGGGGTCGAAAGGGGGGTCGAAAGGGGTGTCGAAAGGGGGACGAAAGGGGGACGAAAGGGGGACGAAAGGGGGACGAAAGGGGGTCGAAAGTGGGTTCGAAAGGGGGTTCGAAAGGGGGATCGAAAGGGGGGTCGAAAGGGGGGTTCGAAAGGGGGTTCGAAAGGGGTGTCGAAATGGGGGTCAATATGGGGGTGGAAAGGGGGGTGGAAAGGGGGGTCGAAAGGGGGTTCTAGAGGCGGTTCGAAAGGGGGGTGGAAAGGGGGGTGGAAAGGAGGGTGGAAAGGGGGGTGGAAAGTGGGGTGGAAAGGGGGGTGGAAAGGGGGGTGGAAAGGGGGGTGGAAAGGGGGGTGGAAAGGGGGGTCGAAAAGGGGGTCGAAAGGGGGGTCGAAAGGAGGGTCGAAAGGGGGGTCGAAACGGGGGTCGAAAGGGGGGTCGAAAGGGGGGTGGAAAGGGGGGTGGAAAGGGGGGTCGAAAGGGGAGTCGAAAGGGGGTTCGAAAGGGGGGTCGAAAAGGGGGTCGAAAGGGTGGTGGAAAGGGGGGTGGAAAGGGTGGTGGCAAGGGGGGTGGAAAGGGGGGTGGAAAGGGGGGGTGGCAAGGGGGGTGGAAAGGGGGGTCGAAAGGGGGTTCGAAAGGAGCTTCGAAAGGGGGGTCAAAAGCGGGTCGAAAGGGGGGTCGAAAGGGGGGGTCGAACGGGGGGTCGAAAGGGGGACGAAAGAGGGTCGAAAGGGGGTCGAAAGGGGGTCGAAAGGGGGGTCGAAAGGGGGGTCGAAAGGGGGGTCGAAAGGGGGACGAAAGGGGGACGAAAGGGGGACGAAAGGGGGACGAAAGGGGGACGAAAGGGGGACGAAAGGGGGTCGAAAGGGGGTTCGAAAGGGGGTTCGAAAGGGGGATCGAAAGGGGGGTCGAAAGGGGGTTCGAAAGGGGGTTCGAAAGGGGTGTCGAAATGGGGGTCAATATGGGGGTGGAAAGGGGGGTCGAAAGGGGGGTCGAAAGGGGGGTCGAAAGGGGGGTCGAAAGGGGGGTCGAAAGGGGGGACGCAAGGGGGGACGCAAGGGGGGACGCAAGGGGGGTCGAAAGGGGGGTCGAAAGGGGGGTCGAAAGGGGGGTCGAAAGGGGGGTCGAAAGGGGGGGTCGAAAGGGGGGGTCGAAAGGGGGGTCGAAAGGGGGGTCGAAAGGGGGGTCGAAAGGGGGGTCGAAAGGGGGGTCGAAAGGGGGGTCGAAAGGGGGGTCGAAAGGGGGGTCGAAAGGGGGGTCGAAAGGGGGGTCGAAAGGGGGTCGAAAGGGGGTCGAAAGGGGGGTCGAAAGGGGGGTCGAAAGGGGGTCGAAAGGGGGTCGAAAGGGGGTCGAAAGGGGGTCGAAAGGGGGGTCGAAAGGGGGGTCGAAATGGAGGTCGAAAGTGGGGGCGAAAGGGGGGTCGAAAGGGGTGTCGAAAGGGGGGTCGAAAGGGGGGTCGAAAGGGGGGTCGAAAGGGGGGTCGAAAGTGGGGTCGAAAGGGGGGTCGAAAGGGGGGTCGCAAGGGGGGTCGCAAGGGGGGACGCAAGGGGGGTCGAAAGGGGGGTCGAAAGGGGGGTCGAAAGGGGGGGTCGAAAGGGGGGTCGAAAGGGGGGTCGAAAGGGGGGTCGAAAGGGGGGTCGAAAGGGGGTCGAAAGGGGGGTCGAAAGGGGGGTCGAAAGGGGGGGTCGAAAGGGGGGTCGAAAGGGGGGTCGAAAGGGGGGTCGAAAGGGGGGTCGAAAGGGGGGTCGAAAGGGGAGTCGAAAGGGGGGTCGAAAGGGGGGTCGAAAGGGGGGTCGAAAGGGGGGTCGAAAGGGGGGTCGAAAGGGGGGTCGAAAGGGGGGTCGAAAGGGGGGTCGAAAGGGGGGTCGAAAGGGGGGTCGAAAGGGGGGTCGAAAGGGGGGTCGAAAGGGGGGTCGAAAGGGGGTTCGAGAGGCGGTTCGAAAGGGGGGTGGAAAGGGGGGTGGAAACGGGGGGTGGAAACGGGGGTGGAAAGGGGGGTGGAAAGGGGGGTGGAAAGGGGGGTCGAAAGGGGGTCGAAAGGGTGGTCGAAAGGGGGGTCGAAAGGAGGGTCGAAAGGGGGGTCGAAAGGGGGGTCGAAAGGGGGTCGAAAGGGGGTCGAAAGGGGGTTCGAAAGGGGTGTCGAAATGGGGGTCGAAAGGGGGGTGGAAAGGGGGGTGGAAAGGGGGGTCAAAAGGGGGTTCGAAAGGGGGGTCGAAAGGGGGACGAAAGGGGGACGAAAGGGGGACGAAAGGGGGGTCGAAAGGGGGACGAAAGGGGGGTCGAAAGGGGGGTCGAAAGGGGGGTCGAAAGGGGGGTCGAAAGGGGGGTCGAAAGGGGGGTCGAAAGGGGGGTCGAAAGGGGGGTCGAAAAGGGGGTCGAAAGGGGGTTCAAAATGGGGGTCGAAATGGGGGTCGAAATGGGGGGACGAAAGGGGGGTCGAAAGGGGGGTCGAAAGGGGGGTCGAAAGGGGGGTCGAAAGAGGGGTCGAAAGGGGGGTCGAAAGGGGGGTCGAAAGGGGGGTCGAAAGGGGGTCGAAAGGGGGGTCGAAAGGGGGGTCGAAAGGGGGGTCGAAAGGGGGGTCGAAAGGGGGACGAAAGGGGGACGAAAGGGGGACGAAAGGGGGACGAAAGGGGGTCGAAAGGGGGTTCGAAAGGGGGTTCGAAAGGGGGATCGAAAGGGGGGTCGAAAGGGGGTTCGAAAGGGGGTTCGAAAGGGGGTTCGAAAGGGGTGTCGAAATGGGGGTCAATATGGGGGTGGAAAGGGGGGTGGAAAGGGGGGTCGAAAGGGGGTTCTAGAGGCGGTTCGAAAGGGGGGTGGAAAGGGGGTGGAAAGGAGGGTGGAAAGGGGGGTGGAAAGTGGGGTGGAAAGGGGGGTGGAAAGGGGGGTGGAAAGGGGGGGTGGAAAGGGGGGTAAAAAGGGGGTCGAAAAGGGGGTCGAAAGGGGGGTCGAAAGGAGGTCGAAAGGGGTGTCGAAAGGGGGGTCGAAACGGGGTCGAAAGGGGGGTCGAAAGGGGGGATGAAAGGGGGATTGAAAAGGGGGGTTTAAATGAAGGTTAAAAGGAGGGTTGAAAAGGAGGGGTAGCAAGGGGGTTGAAGGGGGTAGAAAGGGGGTAGAACGGGGTAGAAAGGGGGAATAAAGGGGGAAGAAAGGGGGAAGAAAGGGGAAGAAAGGGGGAAGAATGGGGGAAGAATGGGGGAAGAAATGGGGAAGAAAGGGGGTAGAAAAGGGGGTTGAAAGGGGGGTGGAAAGGGGGGTGGAAAGGGGGGGTGGAAAGGGGGGTGGAAAGGGGGGGTGAAAGGGGGTGGAAAGGGGGTCGAAAGGGGGGTCGAAAGGGAGGTCGAAAGGTGGGTCGAAAGGTGGGTCGAAAGGGGAGTCGAAAGGGGATGAAAGGGGGTTGAAAGGGGGATGAAAGGGGGATGAAAGAGGGATGAAAGGGGATGAAAGGGGGGATGAAAGGGGGATGAAAGGGGGATGAAAGGGGGGTTGAAAGGGGGGTTGAAAGGAAGGTTGAAAGAAGGTTGAAAGGAGGATTTAAAGGGGGTTGAATGGGGGGTTGAAAGGGAGGAAGAAAGGAGGGATGAAGGGAAAAAGTGGAAAAGGGGGAAAAGGGAAGAAAGGTTAAAGGGGGGTAAAAAGGGGATCAAAAGGGGGGTCGAAAGGGGGGTCGAATGGGGGGGTCAAAAGGGGGAGTCGAAAGGGGGGGTCGAGAGGGGGGTCGAGAGGGGGGTCGAAAGGGGGACGAAAGGGGGGTCGAAAGGGGGGTCGAAAGGGGGGACGAAATGGGGGGTTTAAAGGGGGGTTTAAATGAAGGTTAAAAGGAGGGTTGAAAGGAGGGTAGCAAGGGGGGTTGAAAGGGGTAGAAAGGGGGTAGAAAGGGGGAAGAAAGGGGGGTCGAAAGGGGGGTCGAAAGGGGGGTCGAAAGGGGGTCGAAAGGGGTTCGAAAGGGGGTTCGAAAGGGGGTTCGAAAGGGGGTTCGAAAGGGGGTTCGAAAGGGGGTTCGAAAGGGGGTTCGAAAGGGGGTTCGAAGGGTTCGAAAGGGGTTCGAAAGGGGGGTCGAAAGGGGTTCGAAAGGGGGGTCGAAAGGGGGGTCGAAAGGGGGTCGAAAGGGGGGTCGAAAGGGGGTCGAAAGGGGGGTCGAAAGGGGGGTCGAAAGGGGGGTCGAAAGGGGGGTCGAAAGGGGGTCGAAAGGGGGGTCGAAAGGGGGGTCGAAAGGGGGTCGAAAGGGGGGTCGAAGGGGGGTCGAAAGGGGGGTCGAAAGGGGGGTCGAAAGGGGGGTCGAAAGGGGGGTCGAAAGGGGGGTCGAAAGGGGGTCGAAAGGGGGGTCGAAAGGGGGGGTCGAAAGGGGGTCGAAAGGGGGGTCGAAAGGGGGGTCGAAAGGGGGGTCGAAAGGGGGGTCGAAAGGGGGGTCGAAAGGGGGTCGAAAGGGGGGTCGAAAGGGGGGTCGAAAGGGGGGTCGAAAGGGTGGGTCGAAAGGGTGGTCGATAAGGGTGGTCGAAAGGGAGTCGAAAGGGGAGTCGAAAGGGAGTCGAAAGGGGGATGAAAGGGTGATGAAAGGGGGATGAAAGGGGGATGAAAAGGGGGATGAAAGGGGGATGAAAGGGGGATGAAAGGGGGATGAAAGAGGAATAAAAGGGGGATGAAAGGGGGATGAAAGGGGGGTTGAAAGGGGGGTTGAAAGGAAGGTGAAAGGAAGGTTGAAAGGAGGATTGAAAGGGGGGTTGAATGGGGGGTTGAAAGGGAGGAAGAAAGGAGGGATAAAGGGAAAAAGGGGGAAAAGGGAAGAAAGGTTAAAGGGGGTAAAAAAGGGGGTCGAAAGGGGGGTCGAAAGGGGATGAAAGGGGGATGAATGGGGGATGAATGGGAATGAAAGGGGATGAAAGGGGGATGCAAGGGGGATGCAAGGGGGATGCAAGGGGGATGCAAGGGGATGCAAGGGGGATGCAAGGGGGATGCAAGGGGGATGCAAGGGGGATGCAAGGGGGATGAAAGGGGGATGAAAGGGGGTTGAAAGGGGGGTTGAAAGGGGGGTGAAAGGGGGGTTGAAAGGGGGGTTAGGGGGGGGTTGAAAGGGGGGTTGAAAGGAAGGTTGAAAGGAAGGTTGAAAGGAGGATTGAAAGGGGGGTTGAATGGGGGGTTGAAGGGAGGAAGAAAGGAGGGATAGAGGGAAAAAGAGGAAAAGGGGGAAAAAGAAGAAAAGTTAAAGGGGTAAAAAGGGGGGTCGAAAGCGGGGTCGAGGGGGGTCGAGAGGGGGGGTCGAGAGGGGGTCGAGAGGGGGGTCGAGAGGGGTCGAGAGGGGGTCGAGAGGGGGGTCGAGAGGGGGGTCGAGAGGGGGGTCGAGAGGGGGTCGAGAGGGGGTCGAGAGGGGGGTCGAGAGGGGGGTCGAGAGGGGGGTCGAGAGGGGGGTCGAGTGGGGGTCGAGAGGGGGTCGAAAGGGGGTCGAAAGGGGGTCAAAAGGAGGTCGAAGGGGGGTCGAAAGGGGGGTCGAAAGGGGGGGTCGAAAGGGGGGGTCGAAAGGGGGGGTCGAAAGGGGGGGTCGAAAGGGGGGGTCGAAAGGGGGGTCGAAGGGGGGTCGAAAGGGGGGTCGAAAGGGGGTCGAAAGGGGGGTCGAAAGGGGGGTCGAAAGGGGGGTCGAAAGGGGGGTCGAAAGGGGGTCGAAAGGGGGGTCGAAAGGGGGGTCGAAAGGGGGGTCGAAAGGGGGGTCGAAAGGGGGGTCGAAAGGGGGTCGAAAGGGGGGTCGAAAGGGGGGTCGAAAGGGGGGTCGAAAGGGGGGTCGAAAGGGGGGTCGAAAGGGGGTCGAAAGGGGGGTCGAAAGGGGGTCGAAAGGGGGGTCGAAAGGGGGGTCGAAAGGGGGGTCGAAAGGGGGGTCGAAGGGGTCGAAAGGGGGGTCGAAAGGGGGGTCGAAAGGGGGGTCGAAAGGGGGGTCGAAAGGGGGGTCGAAAGGGGGGTCGAAAGGGGGGTCGAAAGGGGGGTCGAAAGGGGGGTCGAAAGGGGGGTCGAAAGGGGGTCGAAAGGGGGGTCGAAAGGGGGTCGAAAGGGGGTCGAAAGGGGGGTCGAAAGGGTGGTCGAAAGGGGGTTCGAAAGGGGGTTCGAAAGGGGGTTCGAAAGGGGGTTCGAAAGGGGGTTCGAAAGGGGTTCGAAAGGGGGGTTCGAGAGGGCGAAGAGAGGGCGAAGAGAGGGCGAAGAGAGGGCGAAGAGAGGCGAAGAGAGGGCGAAGAGAGGGCGAAGAGAGGGCGAAGAGAGGGCGAAGAGAGGGCGAAGAGAGGGCGAAGAGAGGGCGAAGAGAGGGCGAAGAGAGGGCGAAGAGAGGGCGAAGAGAGGGCGAAGAGAGGGCGAAGAGAGGGCGAAGAGAGGGCGAAGAGAGGGCGAAGAGAGGGCGAAGAGAGGGCGAAGAGAGGGCGAAGAGAGGGCGAAGAGAGGGCGAAGAGAGGGCGAAGAGAGGGCGAAGAGAGGGCGAAGAGAGGGCGAAGAGAGGGCGAAGAGAGGGCGAAGAGAGGGCGAAGAGAGGGCGAAGAGAGGGCGAAGAGAGGGCGAAGAGAGGGCGAAGAGAGGGCGAAGAGAGGGCGAAGAGAGGGCGAAGAGAGGGCGAAGAGAGGGCGAAGAGAGGGCGAAGAGAGGGCGAAGAGAGGGCGGAGAGAGGGCGAAGAGAGGGCGGGAGAGAGGGCCAAGAGAGGGCGGAGAGGGCCAAGAGAGGGCGAAGAGAGGGCGAAGAGAGGGCGAAGAGAGGGCGAAGAGAGGGCGAAGAGAGGGCGAAGAGAGGGCGAAGAGAGGGCGGAGAGGGCGAAGGGAGGGCGAAGGAGGGCGAAGGGAGGGCGAAGGGAGGGCGAAGGGAGGGCGAAGGGAGGGCGAAGGGAGGGCGAAGGGAGGGCGAAGGGAGGGCGAAGGGAGGGCGAAGGGAGGGCGAAGGGAGGGCGAAGGGAGGGGGAAGGGAGGGGGAAGGGAGGGGGAAGGGAGGGGGAAGGGAGGGGGAAGGGAGGGGGGAAGGGAGGGGGAAGGGAGGGGGAAGGGAGGGGGAAGGGAGGGGAAGGGAGGGGGAAGGGAGGGGAAGGGAGGGGAAGGGAGGGGGAAGGGAGGGGGAAGGGAGGGGGAAGGGAGGGGGAAGGGAGGGGGAAGGTAGGGGGAAGGGAGGGGGAGGGGAGGGGGAGGGGAGGGGAGGGGAGGGGGAGGGGAGGGGGAGGGGGAGGGGAGCGGAGGGGGAGGGGAGGTGGAGGGGAGGTGGAGGGTAGGGGGAGGGGAGGGGAGGGGAGGGGAGGGGAGGGGAGGGGGCGGGCGGAAAGGGAGGGGGCGGGCGGAAAGGGAGGGGGCGGGCGGAAAGGGAGGGGGCGGGCGGAAAGGAGGGGGGGCGGGCGGAAAGGGAGGGGGCGGGCGGAAAGGGAGGGGGCGGGCGGAAAGGGAGGGGGCGGGCGGAAAGGGAGGGGGCGGGCGGAAAGGGAGGGGGCGGGCGGAAAGGGAGGGGGCGGGCGGAAAGGGAGGGGGCGGGCGGAAAGGGAGGGGGCGGGCGGAAAGGGAGGGGGCGGGCGGAAAGGGAGGGGGCGGGCGGAAAGGGAGGGGCGGGCGGAAAGGGAGGGGGCGGGCGGAAAGGGAGGGGGCGGGCGGAAAGGGAGGGGGCGGGCGGAAAGGGAGCGGGCGGGCGGAAAGGGAGGGGGCGGGCGGAAAGGGAGGGGGCGGGCGGTAAGGGAGGGGGCGGGCGGAAAGGGAGGGGGCGGGCGGAAAGGGAGGGGGCGGGCGGAAAGGGAGGGGGCGGGCGGTAAGGGAGGGGGCGGGCGGAAAGGGAGGGGGCGGGCGGAAAGGGAGGGGGCGGGCGGAAAGGGAGGGGGCGGGCGGAAAGGGAAGGGGCGGGCGGAAAGGGAGGGGGCGGGCGGAAAGGGAGGGGGCGGGCGGAAAGGGAGGGGGCGGGCGGAAAGGGAGGGGGCGGGCGGAAAGGGAGGGGGCGGGCGGAAAGGGAGGGGGCGGGCAGAAAGGGAGGGGGCGGGCGGAAAGGGAGGGGGCGGGCGGAAAGGGAGGGGGCGGGGCGGAAAGGGAGGGGGCGGGCGGAAAGTGAGGGGGAGGTCGGAAAGGGAGGGGGAGGGAGGAAAGGGAGGGGGAGGGAGGAAAGGGAGGGGAGGGAGGAAAGAGAGGGGGAGGGAGGAAAGAGAGGGGGAGGGAGGAAAGAGAGGGGGAGGGAGGAAAGAGAGGGGGAGGGAGGAAAGAGAGGGGGAGGGAGGAAAGAGAGAGAGGGGGAGGGAGGAAAGAGAGGGGGAGGGAGGAAAGAGAGGGGGAGGGAGGAAACAGAGGGGGAGGGAGGAAACAGAGGGGGAGGGAGGAAAGAGAGGGGGAGGGAGGAAAGAGAGGGGGAGGGAGGAAAGAGAGGGGGAGGGAGGAAGAGAGGGGGAGGGAGGAAAGAGAGGGGGAGGGAGGAAAGAGAGGGGGAGGGAGGAAAGAGAGGGGGAGGGAGGAAAGAGTGGGGAGGGTGGAAAGAGTTTGGAGGAAGAGGGAGTAAGAAACTGGCTTCCCCTCCACCACCATCAACTAAGCCTTTACCTGCATCTCTCCATTTCTCTCTCATCTGCCCTGGCCTCCTCTGCCCCCAGACGTAACAAACATAAAATTCTTCTTTTCCTCACGTACCATCCCACCAGCCTCCGTATCCAACACATTATCCTTCTTAAATTCTGACTCTTACAACAGGATCCCACTACCAGTCACATCTTCCACTCCCCTTCCCTTTCTGCTTTCCCTATGACCACTCCCTCCGTGCACTCATGCACTCATCTCTCCCTATCAATTGTACCAGCCATCTGGCACCACTAAGTGCCCACACTTGCGCTCACACCTCCTTCCTTTCCACAGTCCAGGTCCACAAACAGACCTTTCAAGTGAAGCAACACTCATTTGTGTATCCGTGGGACTGATTTCCTGCATCCGGGGCTACCTTTTTGTCTTCTCTGCTTTGGAGAGACTGGGCACAGACTGGGAGATCACTTCACTAAGCACCTTCATTCTGTCCACACCACTAACAGGGATCTTCCAGAAGCCAACCATTTCGCCTGTATCCCACTTCCACACTCACGTGTCAGCCTATGGCCTCACATACTACCCCACCAAGACCACCTGTAAATTGGAGGAACAACACCCGATTTTCCATCTGAGAACTCTCCAGTCAGATGGCATTAACATTGACTAGACTAATCCCCCTAACCTGGTCTCCTTTCCCATTCCCTCCCTCCTGTCAGCTCTCCACATCCTTCCATCTTTCCCTCCTCCCCCTGCTTGCTGCTATGCCTCCCTCCTTCCTCCATCCAATATCTCCTGCCTTACGTGAGTTCAGTATCTTTGCTATATAAAGGACACTGTTTGACCTGTTTGCCATTGTGTTTTCCTTCAACCAAAAACAGTGTCTGCAGACTTTCACAATTGACTTCTTACAGAGCTATCTGATGGGTTGATGGAGTTATACCAGCTGCCTCCCTCTGCGTCCACAAATTGCCCATTGATGAACACTTGGTGAGGCATGTGTAGAGTCATGTCGTTCACGTTCAATTCAATCTGAAATCCAAAAAAAACAGAAGCAGTTGGATTAAATTTTACCCTGCATCTGAATGTTCCATCAGCTTCCAGGGGTTAAGGAAAAGGAGGAGAGTTTGGAGGGGCGGGGGGGGGGGGGAGGGTGGAGAGAATGGAGCAGGGGCACACAAGGCATGGGAGAGCACGCAAAGGAAGTGGTTCTCTTTTTGGTTCCCAGCTGGTCAACCCATGAACAATGGGGCTTTTAATTAAACTGGGGGTATTGCAGGTGGGGGAGTAAACTGGGGTAATATTAAGGAGGATTAGACTGGGGGTATAACAGGAGGCAGATATGACTGGGTGGGTATTGTAGGGGGGGATTCGACTGGGTGAGTATTGTAGGGGGGGATTCGACTGGGTGGGTATTGTGGTGGGGGGATTTGACTGGGTGGTATTGTGGGGGGGATTCGACTGGTGGTGCATTATGGGATGAGACTGGGAGGATATTATAGGGGATGAGACTGGGAGGATATTAAAGGGGATGAGACTGGGAGGCTATTATAGGGGATGAGACTGGGAGGATATTATAGTGGATGAGACTAAGAGGATATTACAGGGGGATGAGACTGGGAGGATATTAAAGGGGATGAGACTGGGAGGCTATTATAGGGGATGAGACTGGGAGGATATTATAGTGGGATGAGACTAAGAGGATATTACAGGGGGATGAGACTGGGAAGATATTATAGGGGGATGAGACTGGAAGGATCTTATAGGGGAATGAGACTGGGAGGATCTTATAAGGGGATGAGGACTGGGAGGATCTTATAGGGGGATGAGACTGGGAGGATATTATAGGGGGATGAGACGGAGGATATTATAGGGGATGAGACTGGGAGGATATTATGGGGGATGAGACTGGGAGGATATTATAGGGGGATGAGACTGGAGGATATTATAGGGGGATGAGACTGGGAGGATATTATAGGGGGATGAGACTGGGAGGATATTATAGGGGGATGAGACGGAGGATATTATAGAGGGATGAGACGGAGGATATTATAGAGGGATGAGACGGAGGATATCATAGGGGGATTAGATGGAGGATATCATAGGGGGATTAGATGGAGGTTATCATAGGGGATTAGATGAAGGATATTATAGGGGGATTAGACTAGGAGGTTATTATTGGTGGATTAGACTGGAAGGATATTATTGGGGGATTAGATTGGGAGGATATTAAAGGGGGATTATAGTGGGAGGATATTATAGGGGGATTAGTCTGGGAGAATATTATAGGGGGATTAGTGTAGGAGGATATTACAGGGGGGATGAGACTGGGAAGATATTATAGGGGATGAGACTGGGAGAATATTATAGGGGGATGAGACTGGGAGGATATAGGGGGATGAGACTGGGAGGATATAGGGGGATGAGACTGGGAGGATATTATAGAGGGATGAGACTGGGAGGATATTATAGAGGGATGAGACTGGGAGGATATTATAGAGGGATGAGACTGGGAGGATATTATAGAGGGATGAGACTGGGAGGATATTATAGAGGGATGAGACTGGGAGGATATTATAGAGGGATGAGACTGGGAGGATATTATAGGGGATGAGACTGGGAGGATATTATTGTTGGATTAGACTGGAAGGATATTATTGGGGGATTAGTCTGGGAGGATATTATAGGGGATTAGACTGGGAGGATATTATAGTGGATTAGACTGGACAGATATTATAGGGGGATTAGACGGAGGATATTATAGGGGGATTAGACGGAGGATATTATAGGGGGATTGGACGGAGGATATTATAGGAGGTGATTAGATGGGGTATTACAGTGGTCGATTAGATGGGGGTATTACAGGGGACGATTAGATGGGGGTATTACAGGGGCAATTAGATGGGGGTATTACAGGGCAATTGGATGGGGGTATTACAGGGGACAATTAGATGGCGGGTATTACAGGGGACAATTAGATGGGGGTATTACAGAGGACGATTAGAAGGGGATATTACATGGGATGATTAGATGGGGGTATTACAGGGGACGATTAGAAGGGGATATTACATGGGATGATTAGATGGGGATATTACATGGATCAATTAGATGGGGTTATTACATGTGGTTTGGACTGCAGGGGTATTACGGGGGGGGGGGGCTGATTTAGACTGCAAGAGGTTGTACAGGGGTGGATATTAGCTGGAGTCTGTTTCTACTCTGTTATTCCGAAATACTTTGAGAGTCGTCCTGATTTAGCATCAGGCAGATCCTTGGCGTCACCTCTCCATGGCCTGACCTATTCCTGGATGGTGATCTCATGGTAATAAATTTAACTCAGGAAGTCATTCTCCAGCACTGTGTGTAGAATTATATACTTACATAGTCGATATCCTGCTCCTCCTCCTCACCCTCACCCCGAAGCTTCCGGATGGTCATCTGCATGAAGTCCTCAAAGGTGACAGCCATGTAGACATCTTCATTCTGCATCTGAAGTCACCCTCACCCCGAAGCTTCCGGATGGTCATCTGCATGAAGTCCTCAAAGGTGACAGCCATGTAGACATCTTCATTCTGCATCTGAAGTCCACATTTCAGCCTGACTTCTTCCACCAGCCTGCAAACCACAAAGAGCTCCAGATAGATCGCAGTTTCCTGCAGAGTGCAGTGGGGTGGATGCGTTTAATTCGCAACCCAGTTTCCTAAACTTCTCAAACACACCTCACCCTTCCCCATCACCATCTCCAAGAACACGGGAAACAGGAGCAGGAATTCCGCATCCTCTGTCCAAAAAAAACCACAGAGTCTGCAAACACCAGCCTGTCAGAAGCTTGATAAACTCTGTTCTCACAGAACAGAAAGAAACAGGAGCAGGAGTTGGCCACCTGGCCCATCGAGCATGCCCTGCCAGACAGTAAGGTCATGGCTGACCTGGCTGTGAACTCAGCTCCAACTACCCTGTCCATGCTGTGACAGAGTATTTAGAGGTGGTTTGGGAGAAATTGTTAGAGCAGGTTGCACACAAACATTTTAAAACACGGAATTTTTGCAGGACTTTCACAGAGTACTATTTTGCAAAAGGCAACAAAGTAGCAATGTACGGCAGTAGCTTGTCTGGAAGAGAATGTGATCTTTGCAGGCAGAGGCAGAACAGCTTTGCTCTCTGAAGGCTTTTTCGGGTGCATTGTCCGCTAAGAATGCGCCAGAAGAAGCAGAAGCGGCCCTTTAGAAGCAGCGTGGGGTGTCAGCGTGGAGACGTCCCGCGTGGGATGTCCCCACACTGATCCCACTGCCCTGCTCTCTCCCTACTCACGGGGCTGGAGCGGCCGGGGGGGGGGTACGGGGGCTGGAGCGGCCGGGGGGGGGTACGGGGGCTGGAGCGGCCAGAGGGGGGGTACGGGGGCTGGAGCGGCCGGAGGGGGGTGTACGGGGGCTGGAGCGGCCGGAAAGGGGGGGTACGGGGGCTGGAGCGGCCGGCGGGGGGGTACTGGGGCTGGAGCAGCCGGGGGGGGGGGGGGGGTATGGGGGCTGGAGTGGCTGGCGGGGGGTATGGGGGCTGGAGCAGCCAGTGGGGGGGGGGGGGAGGGAAGGAGGCGGTGGAGTCAGGTACCAGCATTGTTTCGGCCAGCCCTCTTCTCCCCACTCCCAAAATCAGTCCCAACAGTGTGGGGACAGCCCACGCCATCTGCTCCAGCCCCATAGTCCCGCACCGGCCGCCCCAACCCCGCCGTCCCGTGCTGACAGGAGCCAGAGTGCGCTCTGAGGTGCCTCTCCTGCAGCTGTCCCTTTCGAGTGGACTGCGCAGCAATTTCAGGGCTGCCACCTGAAAGACCATTCCACAGGTCTGCATCCGCCTCTGTAGGTGCATTCTTGGTGGAGAATGTACTTGAAAGCAGCAAGAGAGGAGAGGCAGAAACTTTGGTTCCAAAGGGACAAGCTGGCAAACTTTGGAAGACTGCCTGGTCAAAGGAGAAGACTGACTGTCTGAAAGGAACTCTGTGGTGACCTGAAAGAAAGAGGATCATCTAGAGAACCTTGAAGGGGGCATTTGGCACACATTCCTCTAATCTATTCCCATCCATGGACCGAAAACATGGAAGTTTGCAGATGTTGGTCTCAGGGCCGAAACATCGGTTAAATATCTTTATCTTTGATGCAAAGCCTGCTGAGTTCCTTTAGCATTTCTGTATGGATGTCCTGGAACAAAAGGAATCACTCTCTGAAAACCAAAAGAACTCTCCTGAGTGGTAACTATTTGCCCTTTCACCACCAAAGCCTGGTGAACTTTATTAATGCACAGTATAAGAAATGCCTGCAACCAGTGACATTGGACTGTGAACCAAAGAACTTTTCTACACTTATATACACATTACACACATGTGGGCTTAGAATTAGAGGGGAGTTAAGTAAGTTGAGACTAATAAGTTAAAGTTTGATTCTGTTTTCATGTGCAAAGATAATTAAAATCAACTTTTGTTTAAGTAACCCTTTGTCGTGGTGCATATCTAATATCTATTGCTGCTGGGTTCTGGGGACCTCTGGAATCCATAACATTTTCCACCTCCTTTAATCCTTCTCTTCCTCTTTTAATAGTTATCTAATTGTGAAATAAATACATTGGATGAGGCAGCCTTGACGGCTTGCTTGGGCAGAGAATTCCACAGATTCACCACTCTCCAGGAGAAGCAGTTCCTCCTGATCTCCATCTTAATCTACCCACGAATCTTGAGACTGTGTCCTCCAGTTCCCTTCCAGGTGGAAACAACCTCCCTGCTTCTCTATCCTTCGTCCTTCTGAGCACTAATGCGTCCAGTCCCAGACGACGCAATCTCTCCTGGACAGCTCATTAACCTGCGGACCTCCTCTGCATTCCCTCCAGAGCCAGTTTTACTTCATCAGGTAAACCCTCCTCCAGCCCTCTCTAAGGTTGTCACATTCCCCTAATTCCAGCATCTCAAACGTCCCTGCGACTCTGCCCTCAGTTGGTCCCGAGCTCCAGAATTGTGTACCCATCTCCCTGGATCTCCCCCTTTCTCGTGAGTCATACAGGTGGACATCTTGGGATCACGGACTCTTTGAATTCTTTCTCTCTTATTGTATGGGGTGCCAGGCAACACTAATGGAGACTCTTTGTCTTTCGGCAAAGAGTACTTGACAATAAAGGAAACTTGTATCTTCATTCTGATCAAGGTGCCTCCTGGAGCTCATCCCATTTGCCTGCATTTGGCACACATTCCTCTAATCTATTCCCATCCATGGACCGAAAACATGGAAGTTTGCAGATGTTGGTCTCAGGGCCGAAACATCGGTTAAATATCTTTATCTTTGATGCAAAGCCTGCTGAGTTCCTTTAGCATTTCTGTGGACTTGTCTAGCCTTACATTCCCTTACAACCCCAAGGGTTAAATTTGATCTGATCTGCACTGGTGTGAAGATTAATCCTACATTACAAAGGGAGGTGCCACCAGATTTGCTGTCACAGCAGCATTGCCAGTGGTGTGGACCCAAGCAGAGCGGGAGCGGAGGCACAATTCTCCCCTGCAGGGCCCTACTGCCCCGTCCTCCTACAGTCGGTTCCGTTCGGGCTCCAAATGGCCTGTTAAAGGAGTGATGGTGTACGATTTAAAACCTTGCAGTCACGGGAAGTCGGCCCAAGATGGTGGCGCCTGGGTATGGCAGTGGGCTTGAGGGGTTGCAGACTTGAGTAAAAGTGGGGAGAACAGCCCCCACTGGGAAGGGGAAAGCAGAGGAGACTACCTGAAGGGCAGCAACCACAGTGATGGATCAGCAAGGGGCTCAGCGGCAGAAGGACACACGCAGGTGGCGAGCTGTGGACGACGTACACGAGGAACCCACAGATGCTACAGGAGACTTGAAATAAAAGGACTGGCACAAGGCTGCATGAGACCCACACATCAGAACTTGGATTTGAGAGGCTGCTGGGGGAAAGAAGGACCCCTGAAGGCATATTCATCGTGTTGGAGGTTTGGATCTGGAGTCCTGTGCGACTGCGGAGGCTACGAGGGTGCTTGAAGCAAATCCACGGGCACTCGCTGGCTCTGAAAGGACTCTCGCTTCTCTTTCTCTGATTGTAATTGTCGCTGTGCAATACAAAATGCTTTATGGCAGACCAAAGACAGCTTTGTGTAATATTTCATCTGTTTTATGATATGGCAATAAATACTAACTCAAATCTCACACACAATAACAAGTTATTATTGAGTGCTCAATGTCAACGCAAGGGATTTCTGTATTTTAATCCCAGAACAATTTTCATTGCCCCAAGGTGTGCCTGACTACTCAAGTTGTCAGATTCAAGAATCTGATGAATGATTCATGAATAAACAAATCAAAGGACAAAGAGCAATGTTTATTATTCCCATAAAAGTGTTGCATCAGGATTCACAGATCTTCAGTAGTAACAATTATTCAACAGTTGGCAGCTGTCCCAATATGGAGAAAACAAAGTTAACCTTGCAGGTTGATGACCTTCTATTAAAACACTTTCTCCGTCAGATGTCACCTGACCCATTGAGTGTTGCCAGAACCTTCTTTCTTTATTCACCAAACACAGTGAAGGGCTTGGTGAGCCTGAGGGTTGACAACTTGGAATTGGAACCTCGCCATTTTGGACCATAAGACAGAGGAGCAGAAATGGGCCATTCAGCCCCTTTGAGTCTGCCCCGCCCTTTAATCATGAGCTGATCCATTTTCCCATTCAGCCCCACTGCCCGGCCTTCTCCCCATAAGCTTTGGTGCCCTGGCTAATCAAGAACCTATCAATCTCTGTCTTAAATCCACCCGATGACATTACCTGACCACATCCATTGATTCTGCTCCTGACTTGAAGAAATCTGTCGTTTCCACAATCTCTGGAACATTGGATAGGATGCCTTTCCAAACAGCCTGGAAAACGGAGGTATAGAAAAAGGTTTAATGTTGAGATGAAATGCAGGTTCCAGCTGAAGAGGTGGCTTGATCAGACAGGAAATGTTTAAAATTCCCATCACGCACTCCCAGTGTCAGACACAGGGTGAAGCTTCCTCCGTCCCATCACACCATCCGAGGGTCAGACACAGAGTGAAGCTCCCTCCGCACCATCCCATGACACACTCCCAGGGTCAGACACAGGGTGAAGCTCCCTCCACATTGTCCCATCACACACTCCCATGGTCAGTCACAGAGTGAAGCTTCCTCCACACTGTCCCATGACACACTCCCCAGGGTCAGACACAGGGTGAAGCTCCCTCCACACCATCCCATCATACACTCCCAGGATCAGACACAGGACGAAGCTCCCTCCAAACCATCCCATCAGACACTCCCATGGTCAGTCACAGAGTGAAGCTTCCTCCACACTGTCCCATGACACACTCCCCAGGGTCAGACACAGGGTGAAGCTCCCTCCACACCATCCCATCATACACTCCCAGGATCAGACACAGGATGAAGCTCCCTCCAAACCATCCCATCAGACACTCCCATGGTCAGTCACAGAGTGAAGCTTCCTCCACACTGTCCCATGACACACTCCCCAGGGTCAGACACAGGGTGAAGCTCCCTCCACACCATCCCATCATACACTCCCAGGATCAGACACAGGATGAAGCTCCCTCCAAACCATCCCATCAGACACTCCCAGGGTTAGACACAGAGTGAAGCTCCCTCCGTCCCATCACACCATCCGAGGGTCAGACACAGAGTGAAGCTCCCTCCACACCGTCCCATCACACACTCCCAGGGTCAGACACAGAGTGAAGCTCCCTCCACACCGTCCCATCACACACTCCCAGGGTCAGACACAGAGTGAAGCTCCCTCCACACCGTCCCATCACACACTCCCAGGGTCAGACACAGAGTGAAGCTCCCTCCACACCGTCCCATCACACACTCCCAGGGTCAGACACAGAGTGAAGCTCCCTCCACACCGTCCCATCACACACTCCCAGGGTCAGACACAGAGTGAAGGTCCCTCCACACCGTCCCATCACACACTCCCAGGGTCAGACACAGAGTGAAGCTCCCTCCACATCGTCCCATCACACACTCCCAGGGTCAGACACAGAGTGAAGCTCCCTCCACACCGTCCCATCACACACTCCCAGGGTCAGACACAGAGTGAAGCTCCCTCCACACTGTCCCATCACACACTCCCAGGGTCAGACACAGAGTGAAGCTCCCTCCACACCGTC
Source organism: Narcine bancroftii (assembly GCF_036971445.1). Lineage (NCBI taxonomy): Eukaryota > Metazoa > Chordata > Chondrichthyes > Torpediniformes > Narcinidae > Narcine > Narcine bancroftii. The sequence goes on from NW_027211894.1 coordinate 13,135,958, forward strand.
CCATCACACACTACCAAGGTCAGACACAGAGTGAAGCTCCCTACACAGGAACAATTTCATTCCAATTAGCTGGGCAATAACAGCTGGGACCTATCCAATAATAACTATCCAAACCCATTAGGGGAGAGCTGCTCCTGACCTGAGCCCAGAACATTCCATCACCACTGTTCTCCCTCTCGTGTTTCTCCCACTTTTTTATTAACCTCCCTAACCCCCACTGTTCCCTGAGGGACCAACCAATCATTCACCCATTTCTCTGGGGACAGGAGCTCTTGATAACTTTTGTTCAACATGTATTTCCATAAGACATAGGAGTAGAAGCAAGCCATTTATCCCAAACCATTTAATCATGAGCCAATCCATTTTCCAACTGCCCAGCCTTCCACCCATAACCCTGGCTAATCAAGAACCTGTCAATCTCTGCTGTAAATACACCCAATGACTTGGCCTTCACAACAGCCTGTGGCAGCAAATTCCATAGATTCACCACCTTCTGGCTGAAGAAATTTTTCTGCATCTCCATTCAAAGCGGATGCCCTTCAATCCTGAAGTGGTACCCTCTTGTCCTACACTCTCCCACCGTGGGAAACTACCTTTTCTACATCCACTCTGCCCATGCTTTTCACATTCAAAATGTTTCAATGAGATCCACCCCCCCCCCCCACCATATTCCTAAATTGCAACAAATCTAAGTCGTGTGTGTCAAATGCTCCTCATTGATGACCATTTCGTTCCTGGAATCATCCAAATGAACCTTAAAAATCTTACTCGAATCTTCTCTTTGACATTTTTCTCCTCTTCGGTGAACTCCAGTGAGGAACTCTCTGTGGAGGAAAAGTACTTTGAGGCTGGTATCATTTTCCCATCTTCAAACTGGATGTTTCTCACCAATAGCTGGAAGGCAAACACAGTTGTTGAGGGACAATCTGGATACTGGGAGCGAGCACCTACGGTCTCTGGTGCCCTGCCCTCCAGCACTGTGATGCCCCAGGCCCCCCCCCACCAGTCCAACAAGGATAAAAAGCCAAGTTACCGCTCTGCCATCATTTCCAAAGAGAACCAGCCCCTTCCGACTGACAACTGCGGGTTTCCAAGCTCCGGGAATGTCCAACATCTGTCCCTGGGGAGGGGCACCATCGAGCAGAGTTGAGCCAAAAAACGTCAGCTTCTGGAAAAACGGAGGAACGAACATTTTGTCACGTGGCCCTGCCCATCCACCGAAGCAGCAGCAGGGGCCTCTTCAACCCATCCACCCGTTCCCTAACAAGATCATGGCTGATCAGTCCCCAAACCACACATCACCACTTGCTCAAATAGCGGCTGAAAGAATGATTGAGAACCCCTCCCATCCATCACATAGGATCTTCAACCCACCACCATCATGAAGGAGGTACAGGAGCATCAAATTCAGCACCACCAGGTTGGGAAATAGCTCCTTTCTGCAGGCTATGAAATTGATGAACTCTATCCTGTGACCTCGGGGCTCTTAGAAATGAATCGAGTAAATTACTCAAAAATCTTTATCCGTATGTTTTGGTATTATATCTTTAAGTATATATGAGACTGTTATGTTCAGTGAACAGTCCCCTCTATAATGTTTGGGACACTTTTTCCCCCCCAATACTCCAGTTTTAAATTTGTAATCAAACAATTCACATGTAATTCAAGTGAACATTCCACATTTTATTCAGGCTTTTTTGAAAACATTTTCGTTTGAGCATGTAGAAATTACTCTACTTTTTATATATAGTTCCCCCATTCCAGGGCACCATAAGGTTTTCAGATTTCTGATTCAGCTTTCAGATTTATTGTCACAATACATAACTGACATCACATACAACCCTGAGATTCTTTTTCCTGTGAACAAGAAAGCATTACCACTTATTGGTAATTCAAAACAAAATAGTGCACAATACATTCATGTACACAAAGAACTGCAAACATATAATGAAATGTCAACAAACTGACTGCAATACAGAAAATTTTTTAAAAATCAGTAAAGTGCACAAGTAAGAATCCTTAAATGAGTTTCTCATTGAGGAGTCTGTCGGTAGAGGGGTAGCAGCTGTTCCTGAACCTGGTGGTGTGAGCCTTGTGGCACCTACACCACTTTCCTGGTGGCAGCAGTGAGAACAAAGTGTGCTGGGCTGTGTGGAGCCTTGAGATCGCTGTTCTCCAACAGCAGTGTTCCGTGTAAATGTTTTCAGTGGTGAGGAGAGCCTTGCCTGTGATGTTCTGGGCTGCGTCCAACATGATTTGGAGGGCTTTCTGCTCAGGGGTATTGATTTCCCCCTATCAAGCCCATCAGCACACTTTCCACCACACCTCTGTAGAAATTTGCAGGGATTCCAATGTAGAAAAGTAGAGGTACTGACGAGCTTTCTTCACGATGCCATAAAGGTGTGGGTACAGGAAAGGTCCTCTGAGAGAGTGACTATCAAGAACTTAATTTTGCTCACCCTCTCCACCTCTGATCCCCAATGATCACTGGATTATGTACCTATGGCTTTCCCTTCCTGTCAACCATCAGCTCCTTAGTTTTGATAAGATTGAGTGCAAGGTTGTTGTTGGTGCACCATTCAGCCAAGTTTTCAAACTCCCTCCTATATGCTGACTCATTGCTTTTTTATACAACCATCTACTGTGGTGTCATCAGTGAATTTGTAGATGGTGTTATTGTCGTATTGAGCCACACGTCATAGGCGTCAAGTGGGTAGAGCAGGGGGCTAAAAACATAGCCCTGTGGTGCTCTGGTACTGATGGGGATTGCTCACTGATTGTGGTCTGGAGGTGAGAAAATCCAGGATCCAATTACACAGTGGGGTGTTGAATCCCAGATCTTCGGGTTTGCTGATCAGTTTGGGACATTTGGCTTCTGGAATATATATTTTAAATCACATGTGAATTGTTTGAATGCAAATTTAAAACTGTGGAACACAGGCAAATAAAGGAAAAAAAGTGTCTTTATCCCAAACATTATCGAGTGCTCTGTTTGTGTGCACTGCAGTTCAGAAAAACGCTGTTTCATCATGTTGTACGCATGCAGTCAGATGATAATAAACTTGAACTTTAATCACCCCCAAACCCCTCCCCTTGTTCTGTCTGTTAGAAGCCTGTAGGATCTGGGTTGGTACTGATAATTGACTGGACACCAACTCCCAGCTGCAGAAGGGGCGAGACACCTCCACACCTTTGGGCTCAGCAATGGTTCCTCATTCAATTCAGGCAAGTCCCTGGGCCTGAGCCCAGATCATTCCCCTTGAGGTGAAAATAATTTTCTTTCTCTCCTAAAAATCAGTCATAGCTCAGAAACAGGCCATTCAGCCCAACACCCCATGCTGCTCTTTGGTCCATCGACACACATCCCAGTTGTCCGTACTAGGTCCATGCCCTTCCTGCCTTCTGATAAGTCTGTCTAAATCCCTCTTCACCATTGTGACTGAATCTGATTCCACTCCCTCCTCTGGCAGTGAGTTTCCAACATCAACCACTCTCTGTGTAAACAATGACCCCCTCAGACCTTCCCTCTCACCTTAAACCTATGTCTTCTTGTTTTGATACACCCCCCCCCCCCCCCACCATGGGGAAGAGATCATGACCACCTACTCTATCTACGCGTCTCAGAGTCTTATAAACCTCGATCAGGCCATCGCTCCGCCTCCTTCGCTCCAAAATCTCCGCAGAACCAAGTCCTCCAATCTAGACAACGTTCTATGGAATACCTGCTGCACTCTCTCCAGTTCACTCAAAGATCAGATTTATCATCAAAGAACATACATGAAAACACATACAATCCTGAGATTCTTATTCCTGCGGGCGAGGCAGAATTTCTAATTATTGGTCGTTCAAAGAATACTTAAGAAAACCAAAGAGAGAAATGTAAACAAACTGTGTGATACAGAAAATAAATGTTCAGTAATAAATAATGTGCAAAGAGACCTTAAATGAGCCCCTGATTAAGTTTGTTGTTGAGGAGTCTGATGGTGGAGGGGTAGCAGCTGTTCCTGAACCTGGTGGTGCAAGTCTTGTGGCACCTAGACCTCTTTCCTGATGGCAGCAGTAAGAACAGACTGTGTGCTGGGTGGTGTGGGTCTTTGAGATTGCTGCTGCTCTCCGATGGTAGCCTTCCCTGTAGATGTTCTCAATGGTGAGGAGAGATTTGCTTGTGATGGCTTGGACTGTGTCCACTACCTTTTGCAGGGCTTTATGCTCAGACGTACTGATGACCTCATACCAAACTTTGCTGGGGTTTCCGATGTCATCTCAAACCTACGCAACCTCCTGAGGAAATAGGGGCACTGACTTGTTTTCTTTATGTATGGGTCCAGGAAAGATCCATAGACAAAGCCCATCCCAGGAGGACCAGTTCGCCATGGCCACATTCATGGGAATGTGGGGGTTCCCTGCTCAGTGCATATCTGCCTATTCCCCCAGATTCCCTGCTCCTGTCTGTCCCCTGTTCTATTCCCCAATTCCTGCTCCTATCCATGCCCAGTTCTGTTCTCCTTGATTCCATGCCTGTCCCCAGTTCCATTCCCTCTGTTCCCTACTCCTGTCTGTGCCCTGGTTTCCCTTCTCCTGTTCATGACCATTTCCAATCCCCCTGATCCCCTGCTCCTGTCCGTCCCCAGTTCTGTTCCTATGGTAAACCACTGTTTACACTATGATTGGCTACTGTCAGCTGGACAAGGCTCCTGAGACCTTTCCTACCTATTACCCCTTGCCTGCTCCCCAGTGGTCCTGCTATGATCAGTCAATAGCTGGTGCTCCAGTTTATAATCAATAAAAGCCTATCAGTTTCACAACCTCACTCTTTGTGGTAATTAATGGTGCATCAATTTTATGGACTATATTTTTCAAAGAAAATGGAGCAATACCCGAAACCAGAGACTCAACATAGATCCTCGATGATCTGATGCCCTGAACACGTTCGAACACTAGCTACGCTCTTTTGAGGACTTCCTAACAGTGACCACGAACGTTGTTAACATGGACAAGAACAGACTGAAACTCCCCTTCTCACGAGTTGGACCCCTGGTCTTCCCAAAGATCGACGACGCCAAATCTTATGTGGAAGCCATGGGACGCACTGGAAGTCCAGTATCGTAGAAGGGTGAATGAGGTCTATGTACAGCATCTCCTGGCCACCAGGAAGCAGCGACCCGGTGATTCGAACGCCAAATACTTATGAGCCCTCCGGGCCCTCTGCAGGGCATTCAACTGTAAAGCCTTGATGGCTGCCCAGAACACGGAGGACCTCATCTGAGGTCAGTATCTGATCCAGATCCATAAGACAGTGACTGCTGGAGCAGAAGGAACTCGATCTGCAAGGGGCAGTTGATTTAACAGAGACACTAGAGGTGGCCCTCCAAAGTTCTTGGCTGCTGTGGGAGCTGCCATCTTGGGACGGGGGGGGCCATCTCGTACCGTGAGCAACTGGTCGCAGGGATCATCACACTCCTCTAGCGATCTGATCTCATCCGCTGTGGTGGGTAATAACCCCAAATGTTATTTCTGCGGGCAAGGCAAACACCCATGGAAATGCTGCCCTGCCAAGGAGGCGATATGTTTTAGGTGCGGGAAAAGAGGACATTACGCAAAAGTCCGCCAGTCTAACCCGCTCACAAAACCTAGCATCACCGCATGTGGACAGCTGCCACCCCGGACAGCACAATTAGCACCATCCCCTCTGAGGACCAGTGATACCATGTGAGTCATGGAGGTCGCCATTTTGGACCGTGCGGCCGGCGCCATCTTCTCGGGTCTGCAGCACTGTGGGGGAAACAGTGATTTCAGCTCTCTTGGGAACTCTGGCCCTCATCGGACTATAATGGCCTCCATCACCCTGAACCAAGAGGCACCACACAAACTCGCCAGGTCCATGATGGAAGTCCAAGTAAACTGACGCATTTGATAGCAGGAGCACTGAAGGTTTTATTCACCCTGATACCGCTAAATGCCTATCCTTCAAAGTGCGGCCAGTCAGCCATGAGATATCACTCATGTCCAAATCCCATAAGGCCGACATCCACAGGTTTTATACTATGACCTTGACCATCAGAGGCACAGTTTACAAACACTTCAGACCCCTCGTCATGTCACAGCTCTGCTCCCCCTTGCTGCTGCGCAACTTAAGAACATTGCATTGGGGTTCAATGGACCCTATACCCCTCACCATCTGCAATGAACAGATTCTAGACGTCCCTCTATGCATGACCCTCAAAGTCACCCCTCCACTGCTGTTCGTGAACCTCACCCCCAAATGCAAGCTGGTGCTCACCAGGAGCAGACGATACTGCACCGTAAACAGAGCATTCATCATGTCAGAAGTTCAGCGTTGTTGGGCAAGGGCATCATCGAGGTTAGGAATAGTCCCTGGAGGGCCCAGGTGATCGTCATAAAGAACGGGAAGAACAAGCTGGTCATAGACTATAGCCAGACCATCAACTGATATGCACAGCTCGATGCATGCCCCCTCCCCCGCATATCCAATATGGTTAAGCAGATTGCACAATATCGGGTATTCTCCCTAATCGACCTGAAATTGGCCTATCCCAATCCATCCAGAGGACCACCAGTATACTGTATCTGAGGCAGATGGCTGTATCTATCACTTCCTCCAGGTCCCCTTCGGCATCACCAACGGGGTTCCCATTTTCCAGCAGGAGATGGACTGCATGGCAGACCACTATAAGCAGCTGGCCACCTTCCCATACCTCGATAACGTGACCATCTATAGCCACAAGCTGCAGGACCACAATGCCAACCTTTGAAAATTCCTATGGGCCATGAAGATCCTGAACCTTACCTATAACACTGAGAAATGTGGGTTCTGCATTACCCGACTCACCATTCTCGGCTATATGGTCGAAAATGGTGTCATTGGCCACGACCCCGAACGCATGCACCCTCTACTCAAGCTTCCCCTCCCCCCCACCCTCAAAGCCCTGAAAAGATGCCTGGGTTTCTTCTCACACTACACTCAGTGGGCCCCAACTTTGTGGGCAAGGCTCACCCATTAGAAAAAGCCACCTCCTTTCCCGTCGTCTGAGGCCCAGACAGCCTTCAGCCATATCAAGGATGACATCACTAAGCCGGCGATACATCGAAAGATGAGTCCACAACGTTCCACGTGGAGAGCGATGACTTTGCCCTGGTTGCCAGACTCAACCAAGCAGGCAGACCCATCACCTCCTTCTCACTCACCCTCCAAGGCCCTGAAATCCAACATTCCTCAGTCAAAAAAGAGGCACAGACCATCGTGGAGGCAGTTCACCACTGGAAGCATTACCTCGCTGGCAAACAATTCACTGTCCTCACAGACCAGTGGGCAGTTGCCTTCATGTTCAACAACAAGCAGAGGCGCAAAATCAAGAATGATAAAATCCTCAGCTGGAGAATCAAACTGTCCACCTATAATTACGACATCCTATACCGGCCTGGCAAACATAAAAAAGCCCCTGGATGCCCTATCCCGTGGGACATATTCCAGTATCCAAATGGACATGCTCCACAACAACCTCTGCCACCCCGGAGTGACCAGGTTCTTCCTCTTCATTAAAGGAAGTCAGAACAATGACTAAAAACTGCCAGGTCTGTGCTGAGTGCAAACCGCACTTCTACTGTCCGGACAAGGTGCACCTGATCAAAACTACTCGACCCTTCGAGCGCCTGAGCAACGACTTCAAGGGGCCTCTCCCTTCCTCGCTGAGTATTCCCGCATCCCTTTTGCCATCCCCTGCCTGGCCACAATTATCAAGGCACAAAGCAGTATCTTCATGCTCTTTGGGTACCCCCTGCTTCATCCACAATGAACCTCATTCATTCATGACCTCATTCATGAGTGATGAACTGCAGCAGTACCTGCCGGCCAGGGACGTCGCCATGAGCAGAACCACCAGCTACAATCCCAGAGGGAGTGGGCAGGTGGAAAGGGAGAATGCCATGGTCTGGAAAACCATCCTGAGGTCACGGGGCCTCCCCATTTCCCAGTGGCAAGAGGTCCTCCCGGATACACCCCACACAGTACAGTCGCTCTTACGTATGGCAAGTAACAATACTCTTCATAAACGCATCTTTGTCTTCCCTAAGAAGTCTAAGCCAGGGGCTATGCTGCCTGCCTGCCTCCCCAGGACTGGTCCTGCTTTGGAAGCACGCCAGGCAATCAAAGACTGACCCGCTGGTCGCGAGGGTCCGCCTCCTCCACGTTAACTCGCAGTATGCCTACTTAGCCTTCCCTGATGGGCGCGAGGACATGGTCTCCATCTTGGATTTGGCACCATCGGGCGCCCCTCCAACCACGACTGACCACCAACAGAAACTCTTCCCCCCACCATCTTGGGAGTCCCTGAACCTGCAGCTGATCACACTCCATCCCCGGCAACTATTGTCACCCACAATGCACCAGCACCACACTCCCTCCTCCTTGTACCTGTCCCTTCTCCCCCACCCTGGTGAACTGCAACCGGTGATGACAGACCAGCCACGCAAGCTGCCCAGGGTGCCACAGCAGCGCCCCAACAGTTACCACATCGTTCACTGCAGCAGAGACCTCCTGACAGACTTGACCTGCAAAATATGTAGCTTTTCCTCTCTCATCCCACAGGACTCCTCTTCAAAAGGAGGGGTGAATGTGGTAAACCACTGTTATACTATGATACTACTGCTGGCTGGACACACCTTCTGAGACCAATCCTACCCATAACCCCCACTCTTCCTGCCATGATCAGTCTATAGTCAATAAAGGCCTATCAGTTTCACAACCTCACCCTTTTGTGGCAATTGATGGTATATTGATTCCCTGCTCCTATCCAGCCCCAGTTCCATTCCCCCTACAGATTTCCTGTTCATTACATACCTGCCCGTTAACAGAGCCCAAGCTCCAGGGACCTTGTCGTTGCCTCGGATCCAGTTGTGGATTGCCTCAGCTGGCTGCTCCCAGTCAATCTAATGAGCAGAGTGAAGAGTGAGCCAGTCGTCCTCTGGGGCAGGGTCACCAACATTCTCTTGTACCCTCTACCCTTCCTCAAACCCTGTGAATGACAACCTGACAGTAACCTCTTCGCAACAGCCATTGTTACTGACAATGCACACACCCTGTATGAGACGGTCCCTCAGTAACCCCTATCCCACACCCTGTGACTGATGGTCCGACAGTGACCCCTTCTCCACGTCCCGTTGTTAATTGATCTCTCAGTAACCCCTCCTCTACACCCTGTGAATGTCAGTCTGCCTGTAACCCATTCCCCATACCGTTACTGACGGTCTCTCAGAGACCCCTTCCTCAAACCCCGTGTTACTGACGGTCCCTCAGTGACCCTTCCCCCACATTGTCATTGAAGGTCCCTCAGTGACCCCTTCCCCACACCCTGTGAATGACAGTCTGCTGTATCCCCTTCCCCACAGCTGTATTAAGGGACCATGAGTAACCCCTTCCCCACACCCTGTGCAGCTGATGGTCTGTCAGTAACCCCTTTCCACACCCAATATAGCCTATGGACGGTCAGTAACCCCTTCCCTTGATGGTCTGTCAGTAACCCCTTCCCACACCTTGTGCAGCTGATGGTCTGTCAATAACCCCTTCCCACATCTTGTGTAGCCTATGGTCCGTCAGTAACCCCCTTCCCACACCCTGTGACTGACATCATTGCTAATTTTGATCAGGCACCTTTGCATTCTCCTTCTTCTGAATGCCCTCGTATGTGGCTCCATCTTCCGACTGCTTCATGCTTGGAGCTTTTCCTGCTTCAATGAGCGCTACAGACTCCACCTGCCAACAGATGGAACAAAACTCCTCCTGAGAAGGCTATTGCTGGAGCATCAATCCTGTTCCTCCCTCTGCAGAAGCCGACTGACCTGCGCGTTTCCTCCTCTCCCAGTTTTGGTTCTGATTCCCAGTCTTTTGCCCCTTCCCTGAAAGCAGCTCACAACATGGATAGAGTTCAAAACAAAGGAGCAGGAACAGGCAGACCCTCAAGTCTTTCCTGCTCTTCAATATCTACCATGTCACACCCATGGGAGCAGTGGTTGCAATAGTCATGTTCTACACCACTAGGAAGACAGAGAAAGATAAATGATTGAAACGGCTGAAATGAGATTTGAATCGAAAGGGGGTTTTGTGTGTGTGGTGTGGGAATACTCGGGCAGAATTCTTGTCAGAAGAAGTGGTGCAATTTGTGAGTAAAGCTCTGCTATCTCCCACTACATAGTTCAAGCAATGAGCTGGCAGTTTGCCAGGGTGAATTTACTCCACCATAGAATTACTATGTTTCAATTACTTTGCTCATTAAAAGCTTAACATCAGTGACTCGATTAGCTCAGCAGTTGGTTGTTGATGACTTTTCAGTGGTGTCTCAAGGGCTTTGCCCTCACCTTCGAGGATTTCAGGAGGCTTTGGCGGATTGTTGGGGAGACAGTTCACGAAATATCTGGGGATTTCTGTTCATCGCTCTGCTAATTCATTGTCCAGATAAAGGACTCACATCTCGGGCGCTGGTTTTGACATGGGGAATACGAGATGGTGTGGATTGAGGAGGACTGAGTTAGCACGACCGACCAGTCAACATGAGACTTGCCCCCTCCTGTTGTGGACTATTGTTTTATATGATGGTCTAGTTTGTTTTTTTGTAAATATGCCAGACCAGTCTTCTGAAAGACCTGGGCCCTACAGGAGTCACACTGGGCCAGTGAAATCAGCGACCCATGACCACACAAAGGCAATGTTGGGGAGTGATGGGACCCCAGGCCTTACAGTGAGTGTAAAAATGGAGGGAAATCTATGAAATGCGAAGGCGTGGGCTTAGTGGTGAGTTGAGTCGATTCACGGACCCAAAACCCATCTGTCACTTCAGTGGCCTAGTTGAGACCGTGTTTCACAGAGATATGGAATGTGCGAGGGTCAGGCTCTGTTCGTGAACTTGAAAGGATTTGCTCCTTTAGTTCTGGCTGCATTTCAGTCCCACACTCCTGACCTTTGGGCACCTGGTACGGAGGAAGGAGGGTCGGTCTAGACTTGTCCTCGTCGGTCTGGTACTGGGCCTGGCCAAGATGGGCATCCATGAGTCCAGGCAGTGGGCAGTTAAGTGTTCAGCTTGGGCTGACTACCTGCCCCTCTTCTGAGGACACCTGTGTGCCCGTGTATCCCTGGAGAAGGAGCGCTCACTGCTCACGAGCAGTTTGGAGGGTGTCCAGGAATGGTTGGCTCCCCAAGGATTTGTCAATATTGACAGAGATAATCATGTTTCAGTTTGTAACTTGTGTTTTGTGTGAGTGGTCTGAATTATAAACTAATGTAGTACTTGTAACTTTGGATGACAAATAATAAAGGGATGGTATTGATTTACCACCAAAAAGGCAAAAAGAAGCCAGTACAGAGGGAGGGTCACACAGGAGGGATTAGGCCATCAGCCCATGTTGTTCCAGAGCGATGAATCAGCCTCTGAGGAGCCAGACCCCTCCTTTGTGAGACTGCGAATTGCTGGAATTCTTTACCCAGAGAAAGGCATAGTTACTGAACACATCGAGGAAGCCCATGTTGAAACCAGAGGGTCACAGCAATATGGCAGACAGGTAGCACTAAGGCCGTGATCACATCAGCCTACGAACTTCTGATCAGCAATCTGTGTCTGAGAGGCCAAGTATCCACTTCCCTTCCTTATGCCGCGCTCTCGCTCCCTACCCCCCTCGCTCTCGCTCCCTACCCCCCTCGCTCTCGCTCCCTACCCCCCTCGCTCTCGCTCCCTACCCCCTCGCTCTCGCTCCCTACCCCCCCTCGCTCTCGCTCCCTACCCCCCCCCTCGCTCTCGCTCCCTACCCCCCTCGCTCTCGCTCCCTACCCCCCTCGCTCTCGCTCCCTACCCCCCTCGCTCTCGCTCCCTACCCCCCTCGCTCTCGCTCCCTAGCCCCCCTCGCTCTCGCTCCCTACCCCCCTCGCTCTCGCTCCCTACCCCCCTCGCTCTCGCTCCCTACCCCCCTCGCTCTCGCTCCCTACCCCCCTCGCTCTCGCTCCCTACCCCCCTCGCTCTCGCTCCCTACCCCCCTCGCTCTCGCTCCCTACCCCCCCTCGCTCTCGCTCCCTACCCCCCTCGCTCTCGCTCCCTACCCCCTCGCTCTCGCTCCCTACCCCCCTCGCTCTCGCTCCCTACCCCCCTCGCTCTCGCTCCCTACCCCCCTCGCTCTCGCTCCCTACCCCCCTCGCTCTCGCTCCCTACCCCCTCGCTCTCGCTCCCTACCCCCCTCGCTCTCAGCTCCCTACCCCCTCGCTCTCGCTCCCTACCCCCCTCGCTCTCGCTCCCTACCCCCTCGCTCTCGCTCCCTACCCCCCTCGCTCTCGCTCCCTACCCCCCTCGCTCTCGCTCCCTACCCCCCCTCGCTCTCGCTCCCTACCCCCCTCGCTCTCGCTCCCTACCCCCCTCGCTCTCGCTCCCTACCCCCCTCGCTCTCGCTCCCTACCCCCCTCGCTCTCGCTCCCTACCCCCCTCGCTCTCGCTCCCTACCCCCCTCGCTCTCGCTCCCTACCCCCCTCGCTCTCGCTCCCTACCCCCCTCGCTCTCGCTCCCTACCCCCCTCGCTCTCGCTCCCTACCCCCTCGCTCTCGCTCCCTACCCCCCTCGCTCTCGCTCCCTACCCCCCTCGCTCTCGCTCCCTACCCCCTCGCTCTCGCTCCCTACCCCCTCGCTCTCGCTCCCTACCCCCTCGCTCTCGCTCCCTACCCCCCTCGCTCTCGCTCCCTACCCCCCTCGCTCTCGCTCCCTACCCCCCTCGCTCTCGCTCCCTACCCCCCTCGCTCTCGCTCCCTCCCCCCCTCGCTCTCGCTCCCTTCCCCCCCTCGATCTCGCTCCCTACCCCCCTCGCTCTCGCTCCCTCCCCCCTCGATCTCGCTCCCTCCCCCCCTCGATCTCGCTCCCCTCCCCCCCTCGATCTCGCTCCCTCCCCCCCTCGATCTCGCTCCCTCCCCCCTCGATCTCGCTCCCTCCCCCCCTCGATCTCGCTCCCTCCCCCCCTCGATCTCGCTCCCTCCCCCCCTCGATCTCGCTCCCTCCCCCCTCGATCTCGCTCCCTCCCCCCCTCGATCTCGCTCCCTCCCCCCCTCGATCTCGCTCCCTCCTCCCCACGATCTCGCTCTCTCCTCCCCTCGATCTCGCTCCCTCCCCCCCTCGATCTTGCTCCCTCCCCCCTCGATCTCGCTCCCTCTCCCCCTCTCACTCCCTCTCCCCCTCACTGTCACTCTTTCCTCCTTGGTGATTTTTTTCATTTTTTTCAAATTCTCATATTAATTTTCTTTCTCTCATTGTTACCTTTCTCTCTCTCACTTTCCCTCATTATTTTCCCACTCTCTCTCTCTCTCTCTCCCTCACACACACAATGTCTGGACCAAGAGAGTACTCACCATGCCTTTGATTCCCTCAGGGAAGAGGACCCTTTTGTACAGTGTGTTGATGGTGTCATCAGGAAACACTTCGCACTCTCTCTGCATGAGAATTGGACCTGTGTCCAATCCCTCATCTGCCCAGAAAGATGGTAAAACCTCCTTTCTTGTCTCCCTGGATTAGTGTCCTGGGGAAAGGAGGAACCAGTCTATGACTAGTTGGTGCTAATAGGTCGTGCTGGACAATCCATTCCCAAGTTAGTGAGCAGAGCTAACATCTAGTCACAAATGTCAACTTCCTCTCTCATTCCCTCTACCCCCTTTCCCTCTCCCCAACACTCACTCCCTCTCCCCTTCTTATTCCCCACACAATCTCCCCATCTCCCTCTCTGCTACCCTCAACCTCGCGATCCCACTCTCTCCCTTTCTCCCCCTCTCACACTATCCTTCCCCCTCTCTCCCTCCCTTTCCCCTCAATCTCTGCCCAATCCCTTTCCCCTTCTTCTCACCCCTTCTCCCATTCACCCACCCTCTTCTCCCATTCCCCCCTCCTCCCACCCCTCTCTCCCTATTCCCCCTCCTGCCCCTTTCATGCCTCGTACTGCGATTCCAGCATGCATCACACCTCGCACCGGGGGCCCATGCATGGCACACCTCACACCCACATGTGTCCCACTGAGCTGCGCTGGCCACTAACCAGTTGATGGCGGAGGCCCCTCTGTGCCTGGGAGCAGGGAAGGGTGATATATGATTGAGCCGTGCTTGGGGCAGTCAATCACCTCCATTGGGATGAACTGGGAGCAGAAGGGCAGTACGTTCAGTTCCGCTCCGAGGCTGGAGTACTCCTTCACCACCTCTGGAATCGCCTTCCCTTTCACCCTCCACCATGTGTATTTGAACACCTGGATCCCATCCTTCACACCTTCAGCAGCTAGTGGGCGAGAGGTCTCCAAGGTTAGTTATCCTCCCACTCACAGCGAGCCCTGCCCTCCCACCTCCTCACTGTGGCATGGCAGACACCCTCCAGGCCAGCCAGCCAGCCCTGCCTCTTCATCCTAGACCAACTTTCCCAATCACCACCCTCCCCACCTTCCCGTGCACCTCTCTCTGCTGTTCCCTCAACCCCTCACCACCAACTCACACTTTTTATTCTCTGGACCCCAGGATTCTCCTCAATTCCCAATGGGATTTATTTAGGACTGCTTTAGATGAAGTTCTTGCTCGGGAGTGGACAGGGTTTGCACCCTGTTAACCTTTTCTTGGATTCATGGCATCTTGAGGCCATTCCTTGGATTTTCCCCTCAGTAGGGGGGTCCCTGGTGTAGGAGGGGGAAACCTGGAACTCGGGCAACAATGAGTAGTGCCAATGATGGTGAGCACATGCCACCGCCGATTATTCTGGTTCCCCACCTCTTGGGACATGAATGCCACTGGCAAGGCACCATCACCTGCCTGGAAAGCTGCAGGTGATCCATCAGTCCTTCCATGGGAGGACTTCCTGGATTTTGAACACAGCAACGATGAATGATGCGTTTCCAAGCAGGGAACGCAAGGCACAAGGAACTTGCCAGGGATGGTGACCCCTGCTCCAGCTCTCCACGACCCTTTGATGCAGAGGTGCCTGGTCGAGGATCTACAACTGATAGTATAGATGGTACACTCTATGCATCAGTGGTGGGAGTGGAACGACTGGGAGGGAGGACCTATGCCGTCCTGTTCCCGGACTCACAGGAGTGAATGGAGTCTTTGTGATGAGCCATTACAGCAAGCCTCTGGTTGTCCCCAGGAGACTGGAGATGATCTCACAACTTTGATGGAAGAGTGAGTGGATTATCCCTGTGAAACATAGAAGTCTGCAGATGCTGTGATCATTTTAGATCTCTCGGTGGCCATCCATCTCAATTCTCCCTCCCATTCCCTCAGGGTCAGCACTTTGTGGGGGTGGGAATGTTCATCAGCATTGCCCCCTCCATGTGAGGTGCTGGGTCTCCCAGTCGTGGTCATTCCTTGCCATCAGACCTGCCCCCACCCGCGTCACTATCGTCTGGTTTGATGCACCGAGTGACTCTCCACCCGCCTCTGGTGGTGTCACTAGCATGGATTAAGTGTCAGTAGCATCTAGTGACACTCAACGCAGTAAAAGCAGCGCCCTCATCACCTACATCGGAGGGGCGGATGGTGTTAACATGCGTCAGGTCCCCCCCCCCCCCCCCCAACACTGAGCAAGTTTATGAATGTTGTACTGTGCCCCCCTCTAACATTCATTCCGGCGCCGATGCTGCATTCCCTTGCCAGCATTTCTGTCCGTGTTCTCATGCATTGCCAGACTGACATCACCTACAACTCTTCATCTTCCATATGGGCTCCCTCCAACCGGGCGACATTAACATCAACTTCTCCGGTTGAAATCACCCTCTCCTCATCCTCGTTGCTCGGCCTCCTTTCCTCTATTTCGATCTGTCTCTCTCCCCCCCCTCCCCCTCTCTCTCTCTCCCCCTCCCCCTCTCTCTCCCCCTCCCCCTCTCTCTCCCCCTCCCCCTCTCTCTCCCCCTCCCCCTCCCCTCCCCCTCCCCCTCCCCCTCCCCCTCCCTCCCCTCCCTCCCTCTCCCCCTCCCTCTCCCCTCCCTCTCCCCCTCCCTCTCCCCCTCCCCTCTCCCCTCTCCCCCTCCCCTCTCTCTCCCCCTCCCCCTCTCTCTCCCCCTCCCCCTCTCTCTCCCCCCCCTCTCTCTCCCCCTCCCTCTCTCTCCCCCTCCCCCTCTCTCTTCCCCTCCCCCTCTCTCTTCCCCTCCCCTCTCTCTACCCCTCCCCCTCTCTCTTCCCCTCCCCCTCTCTCTTCCCCTCCCCCTCTCTCTTCCCCTCCCCCTCTCTCTTCCCCTCCCCCTCTCTCTTCCCCTCCCCCTCTCTCTTCCCCTCCCCCTCTCTCTTCCCCTCCCCCTCTCTCTTCCCCTCCCCCTCTCTCTTCCCCTCCCCCTCTCTCTTCCCCTCCCCCTCTCTCTTCCCCTTCCCCTCTCTCTTCCCCTTCCCCTCTA